>NC_052532.1:153431482-153683982 GCF_016699485.2 Gallus gallus | reverse complement strand
TGGTTTTCTTGTTTGTTTGTTTGTTTGTTTTTTCTTATAGGCTTATTGGTTAATATTTGTCTAGGAAGAATTTGCTTGATGTAAAAAGAAAAGAGAGTGAGAGAGAAAGAAAGACAGTAACACACACATGCAGCAGAATTCTCCCTAGCTGTTTTCCGTGTGTTATTACTGATTGTTTCATGTGAAATTCTGTAGGTTTTTCTTCAGTTCGTTTTCTCAGGTTCAGTGTTAGACTATCAGGATGCATTCAGAAACATGCAAGTGTAGATCCTACTAGTGTTACCGGAGTCTGTGAACGGGAGCAAGTTCCTCATCAGCATTGTTCATATGCAAACAGAGTGAAAAAAGTCTCAGTAATTTCATCCTCAGCTCTGCTTTCCACGAGCAGTTATGCATTTATGAAATAACAAGGCAAAAGTATTTTTTCATCCACAAAAAAAAAAAAAAAATTAGTTCAAAATTATGGAAATTACAAGTTTTATTCATAATACGTCTCTTTGATTTATGTACTCTGAATAATTTCTTGCTAATAGCAGTAAATTTTTTGACTTACAAGTTGGTTGATAACTCACTTTGTTTTGTTTTCTTATGAAGGCTTGCATTTCATTATTTATAACATCGTTCTCATAGAAGAATCTGTTTTCAGAAACATACTAAGAGAGTTAAACAGAACCATCTTTCTTTTAGTAGAATTAGATTAGGAGAAGGGGGAAGAAAAGATGGCTATTTTGGTTATTTTTAGATTTGAAATGATCTTGGAAATCCTAAAATGTACGTAACCAAATAAAGAGTAACTACTCCTACTCCCCCCCCCCCCCCCTTTCTTTTTAAAATATTCTCTGCGTCTGCCTTTTTGATTCCACCTTTACATTTCTGCAGGTAGGCAACAAAATAAACAAGCAAGAAATCTGGAGATCAGGTGTAAGTTGAACTGGCTTTATTTATTGTTGCCACATCACCTTTGTGGTAATAAAACATAATTCTTATTCCAGAATTCTTATAAAATAACAAAGAAATAAAAACCATTATTTTTGAATCCCTACAGAATCTCCATATTAAAATGAATATTCAAGGATTTTTTTTCAATATTTGTTCTCTGAGATATTCCCATCTAATAAGCAGTTAATATGTTGATGTATACAGGATTATTTTTGATGAAACAAATTGTCTACACATAAATAAACCTACATATGCCACAAATCAAAAGTTTCTACTTCAGAAAACTCCAGCTGATATATAAATGGACCTGCATACATTTTTGGCACACAGTGCATATTCCATAATAGGTTGTGCAATAGGATTTCATTTAACTATTTAAGCATGTGTTAGTGCCTACTTTGGGGAGACAAAATTAAAATGTCTTCGTGGCTTACAAGGTATGTAAGGAATAAAAACAGAAGCCCAAGTGTCTTAGGAATGCAGAAGGTATATTATTAAAAAATAATAGAATACAAATAGTAAGGAATATCTTTGTTATGTACAGTGTTACTGACTACGTATCTTAGCTTCATTTTGTATTTATGAATATATTTTCAGTAGAAGGATAAATAGGTGAAAATAGTTCACTACCATATGATTTGTTTTATCCTTAGGCATTGCCTGGGGTTACTGGTACAGCCCTGGCTCTCAGTACCGAAAAGTGAAATGTGCAACAATGAAAATTTTATTAAAACGTATGTTAACCCATTACAGTATGTTCACTTCCAATTCTTTGTAAGAATGCGTGATGTATCATTTTGTGTGTGTCATTTTTTTAAAAAGATATGAGTCAAGTAGAGGAGCAAATTTAATGGGGGATTTTTATGGGAAACATTATACAAATGGCAGAGTGTGCGATTCCCATTATTAAAATAATTTGTCATTGTATGAAAAAATGGTATAAATTTCAAGAAAGAGTCTTCTTTAGTTATCTGCCCTTTTTTTAATGACAGCGGCTTTTGTGCAGTAACGGCAGACACGTTTTCAAGCAAAGCCCATTTCAGACCAGAATTTCTGAGAGCCCTATTAATGTTTCATGCTAATCAAGGAGAGTGGGAAATAGAGCTGACAGGTGCTTTCTACTCTGCTTATTCCTGTCTTCCTGCATTAGACATTACTAGCTAAAAAAGAGCCAATATGGTTCCTTTCCAGTGCATGTGGCGACAAGGGCAGGAATAAAATGCTGCTTTTTATAAGTTTATAGTTGTTTTTCTTATTGCCTCCACTGGTGACATCCAAGGATATATAGATGCAGTGATTATTAATAAAAAATTATTTCACTTCAAACTGTGACCTGAATTAGACTCTCAAATTTCCCCCAGTGCACTTTGGAAACTCCACACTCATCCGAGATAAACTGAGGTCCACCTGGGAGCCATATTTTAATGGAGTATTTCCATCTGAACGAGAAAGAAACATGTACTTTTACTCTAGGATGAGTCTTTTTGATTCAGGAATGTCAGGACAAAGAACAAAAGTAAACTCCTCATGAGGCAGCGCACAATGTTTGCTTCACTTGATGATAAACACTGTCAATGCTGCAGTGGGCATTACTGGGCATTGCCCTTTTCCACTCTCCCCTGCCCTAAGTACCTCACTTGTGCCAACTAGCAGGCCTCTGAAAGAAGTGCTGAAACTCCATAGTTATAGGTGAGAGTGATGCACCCTGGAAAGTTAAAGAGAGGTCCCATTTGGCTGGGTTTGGTATGCAAGTTAGGTAGGGAGTCCCTCAAGTTAGGCCTCTGGAGGCCCTCAATGGCCCTGGTGCCTGCGTGGCAAGTTTTGGTGCTTCTCTGGGGAGCCTGCTTCAACCCACTCCTCAAATTACTGTAGCTGGAATAGTCAGAAGAAGGAGAAGCGGAGCCCTCTGTCCCAGTATATTGCTTTTTCCATGTGAAGCAAATATCAGTAAGCCATCCTAATAGTGCATGGCAACCAGTGTAGCTTTACATGGCTTTTCATGTAAATTATAATATATACAATAATTCAGACAATATTGATTAACGTCCGTATCTCTACAAATATTCTAAACACAAATAAAGCTGCATTTGTTTAATCAAAATTATAGTTTTCAAATATAAGTGATACAAATCCTATTCTGGATCATTTTACACTGATTTAACTCTTGCCTACTTTGATTTTGTTTGCCAATGATTTGCTGCTTTATGTTAAACCAACAAACATGCAGCACATATGTGAATATGTGAGAATCCAGCTTAGACAAGTCTATATTAAGAATCTAAATCAATTTAACTAAATTCATTTAAACCACTGTAACCTTGTCACATGGTGTGGACATTAATTTGTTGAAAAAGTTTAGACTAAAACATGAAAATAATTACCACCTTTCTCTGACAGGACACAAACCAACGCTACTTATTTTCTTGTTTTAATTATCTTGTCAGCTTCTTTTGACCAAATATATTTTTTTACCTTGCTTTTGAGAGTACACGATTTCTACAGTGAATCACATATACCTTCAGACTCATCATCTGTATGAGAAAATACTATCAAAACAGCCAAGTTCACCTTCACACATCTATTTCCCAACATCATGAGAATCCCCCTGCATATGGATGGTGAAGAATATATGGTTCATAGTACTAAAGAACTTCTACCCATATTGTCTTCTTTGCAATAATTGTCTTTTTTGGGTACAATATTGTACCCATATTGTCTTCTTTATACAATAAACATTGTATACTTGAAAAAATCTGCTTTAATATATATTCTGCCTCTGTCAAAATAAATTACTTTTATGTAATTTTAAAGATGAGTGCAGAGTTTCTCTCAATGTATATTCAGCAAAGTTTCTGTCTATAAGTTGTACGTAGGAATGACACTGATGCCTTCAGGATAAGATAAAATGTAATGATTTTTTACAGCAAAAGCTTTCATGAATATACTGTATCAGAAGCACAAAGAATTCATTGCTAATAAGAATCTCAGATTTTTTTTATTTTTATTTTTTTAATGGTGCACAGGAGTTATTTATAAACTTATTTTCATCAGGAAGCAATCTTTAATTTTTATTTTAAAGATTTTTTCCAGGGAAACTGAACAGTTTGTTTTCTGGCTTTGATATGTTTCCATAATGGTGGAGTAACTAGGAAGCTTCTGTCATTTTGTGTTGGTGTTTAACTCTCTAAAACACATAGAATAGTATCACATAAGTGAGAATTCTCCACCTGATCCCTTGGATAACACAACTTCTGTTGATGAGAGCTCTATGCATTTCACCTGCCCTGGAACTCCCTTAGCTGATGACAAGATTGCATAATGATCTTGCTTAGACTTGGCCTCTAAACTTAAGAAAGGATATCTAGGTAAAACTCATCATGCTTATTGATTTTTCTGCTTGGGAAAGATCATCTAAACATCTCTAAATATGTAAAAGATGTTTAGAAGTA
Organism: Gallus gallus; assembly: GCF_016699485.2. NCBI lineage: Eukaryota > Metazoa > Chordata > Aves > Galliformes > Phasianidae > Gallus > Gallus gallus. Next base: position 153,679,594 of record NC_052532.1, on the reverse strand, counting down.
TGTAGTGAGTCTACAAGACTATGGTAGCTGTTAGTGTAATAGATTACTCCAATGTGATGAGACAGATATTCCTGAAGGTAGCTTCCATAATTTTTTCCATTTCCAAATTATTTGTTTAAATTACTTGTTTTCCTTTCCTTTGTGAAAAAGTGACTAAAGGAGAGGACTTCTTCCATACAACCTATAATGATTTCTGAACTCATGGATGATTCCAGGGAAGTGCTCTTCTTTTATTCACCCCACAATGAAACACTTTGCTGTAAGTTAACATTAAGGATATCTGCTTCATCATAGCACATTTTAAATAATTTTTTTTTTTCTGTCCTTCTGTCTGGAACAGTAAAGAGAGATGGAATACTTGCACGTATGCTTTAGTATGTGAAGTTCTGTGCTTAGAGATGAAATCAAGATTTTCATGTATTCTTAAGAAAAACCTTTTGAGAGCACTCCCAAAACACAGAAATAAGTTGATAATATTAGGTTTTCAATATAGATCTTGGACAGATCTTCCTACTAAGTACTAAATGCTGTTTAACTTCAGCTACTATAAATACTATCATCAAAACTATATGGCCTGTTTTCATCAGAGTTTGAGACCAGGAGATATGTGCATGTGCAAAGAACATACCACATATCCCACATTCAGATCTCTGTCTTTAAATCTCAGTTTCCTCATTTACCTCATATTTACATTTATTTGACCAAGATTTTGTATCTGTGCAAATAGGTTGTGCATAGGGGAGTCCCACTGGGATTGTGAAGGGAAATCCATAGAGGTCTTCACATTCACATTTCAAAGGCTTCTGCAACAGAACTGCACCCTGTGTTTATGAATAGATGTCTCCTGCTCAAAAATTAGTAGTTCCTCCACTCTTCCCATCCTGTGCTCTCTGCAACAACTGAAAGCAGGACTGCTTATATACAAAGACCTTCTGTAAACAATACTGTTATTTAGGTGCCTCAAGAAAGCTTAATTAAGACCTATTTGTTTCCTTATATCAGATACTTTATGTAGGCAATATCAAGAAAAAAATCCCTTCCTGAGGTGATTATATAGTCCAGACCAAGAGAAAAATACAGCCACAGAAAGTTTGCATTTGGGATTCATCTTATCATTCCTTTGTCTTCTGAGTCTGATAGTCACTCTACAGTCTCTTCAATTTATCACCTCAGACTCCAATTCCTTAGATCTGTTTTAGATTTTAATATTTGGAAAAAAGTTAACTGACCCTAAAAGCAATTATTTGCCTCTTTAAGGAGCATTTGGGCAACTAGCTGAGGTGAAGCTGTTACCCAGTCACTGACCCAGAATTCATAAGTAGTGGCAGGGCTAGAAATAAAACCCGACCTCTGTAAGCCCACTTCATTGTGCCCACTTCATTGTGCAGCTATTGCAATATGCTGCCTGGGAGCCTGGGCTGTGGAAAGATATTGTTCAGCTGCAGCAAAGGAGTATAAAAGAAAGCCAGGTTAAAGCGAGCAGGGCACTTCAGCCTTCTATCTGTGGTGATATACTCTGACAAACATTTTACATTTAATTAACAGGACCGAATTCTCACTTAATTTATGCAAGTGAAGCTCTGTTGGCTTCTACAGAGTTAGCTCTGCTGTAATTGAGAGAAGAATTTGGCCCAGCAACTGTAATAAATCATTAATGAGCATGTAGTAAGATAAGTTTTAATGATTAATTAACAATGTATTTTTTGGAGAAAAGTATTCTTAACATGCCCTTTATGTATCAAGTGATAATTACTATATTAAAAGCCTACTGATTAAAGCAATTAATTATATGCTTAATTTATTTACTAATTAAGCTTTAATATATGTATAGTTAAGTAATTGCTAATGAGTATTTCACATTTGCTAAACAGGTCTGGCAGTAATTCCTTGGAAAGACTATAAAATGCTTCTTCTAGTGATTACATGAAAAAATGCACCATTTGTTGCTTTTTTTCTTTCTTCCTCCCCATTTTATAGTAGGGAACCTGCTTTAGCAGGGCGGTTGGACAAGATGATCTCTTGAGGACCCTTCCAACCCCTTCAATTCTGGGATTCTGTGTGATTTTCATCTTCCCCTCAACCCCAAGTTATTTGGCCCGCATTCTTCTATTTGCTAAATGGAGTATTTACTAAATTGCAAGTTTAAAAGTTCTGAAAAGGCAGTGTTTCTGGACAAATTTGGGAAAATATATTTCTGAAACATAACTGTCACACCCACATGAAAACATAAATCTTCTTTGTGTACATAGAGCTAAAGCCTGCAGTTTTCATCTTGGTACGTATTCAAATCTTGAGCAAAATTTCAGCTGAAGTTAATGGGAGTTTGCTGTGTAAGGACCACAGCTGTTGGTCCTTTGGCTATGGCAAGAACCTTTGGCTGCTGAGCTAGACTCATATATCTTTAACTCATATACAGTACAAGAAAAGGAGGTGTACCTTGCAGTCCTATTAATTTCCTTAAATTATAGTGTTTGTAGTATCCATTGTTGCAGTACTTACTTATAGGTTTTATTATTTACATGAGCAAAACTCCAATTATGGTTGATAAAAGTTTTGCCTCAGCAAATATCACCGCAATAGGGTCACTTTTAGACATACCTGACAATACACAGTGTACTGGCATGGTCCTTATTCATTTAAATTCCTATTGCATCCTAAGTGAAAACTGAAACTTGAGTTTTTGCTGCTTGCCCAAGTTGCATCACAGATTATAGAAAAAAAAAAAAAAACAGTTCATCTTTTTCCACTTTTATGGTTCATGCTCTGCCTTCAGGGAGGCGTTACATCAGTGTAGCCTCTCAAGTGTTTATAAACAGCAGTGACATACTGTGTATAGCATAGTCTGGTGGCAAAAAACTGCACGCCATGAAGTGTTCCAGGAGTTAGTGCTATGGCTGTAATTACTTCTTACTACATTAGGAAATACGTGAGCAAGGCACCTACACCATCGACTTGAGGGGGCAGAGCCTAGCAGTGAAAGGATCCCATCTAGTTAATAAGACCCAGCCTTTGGAGAACAGAGAGAAGGAGATATTTAAACAGCTTTCCTCCTTTTCCTACCCTTGTTCTTGCTGACCTCACTTTCAGCTTGTGTGTATTTCCACAAAATCTCTATTGTTCCCTCTTTTTTACAAGTTTGGAGCCTGGGGACACTTTTTCCTCCCATTCCATGGTCTTCTCTATGGATACATCTTCTTAGTGTGCTGATTCATATTTAGCAGGTGAAAGTGTTTGTGATCCAAAGTATATTTCTGTTAGAGCAAAATTAAATAGGTTCATCAGAGCTGGGATGCAAATAAACAAGTCTTAATGTAGTGTGTATTCTCAAGACGTGCATTAATGAAATGAGAGATGGACTGTTTCACCAAAAATGGGCTCTTTGTAAACTCTTCATACTGTCACCAGATCAGAAATGAGCAGGAATGGCAAATGAACACAAGGGATAAACCCCAAATATGGGTCTTAAACCAGGCTTGTACAGACCCTACACTTTTCTTTCAATAAAGTCTTGTATAACTCTTTGCCAGGATTCCGTGCATCTGCCTAACCAGAGGAGTCTGACAAATCCAAACCAGACTGTAGTAGAATTACCAGAACCATTCCCTAGGAGAGATTAAATTACATTTGTATATCATATGCCATTACTAAGTTATACGATAATACATTCTTGTAGGAAAGTTGACTTCTGTATTTATCTAAGAGATAATAAACAAGGGGTAAAGACATAAACTGATGGAAAACTACTGAGTAAAGATTTAAGAGTGGAAAAATGCCCTCCCAGAGCAATTCAGCCTGTAGCTGGGGGGCTTCAGGACCCACTGACACCAGTAACAGTTTGGAGAGTAAAGTATCTCCTAGGGCTGACAGCTGTTACCTTGAACTTTATAGACATATTTGTTAGAATTAAATAGGAATTTTGCTCACCACATGAGAACAACTGCTGTCAGGTTATAACTGAAATGTGATCTGGTAATCAGAATTCTGTAGATGAACTTAAGAGCTTCCAAAATTAATTTTGGATCATTTGGGGGTTCATTAAGGAAGCTGATTCACATTTGCAACCTATTCAGATTGAAGTAATCACAGTGCATCACTGCTTGTTGATGGGACAGAAATACATTTTCCTCTTTGTTCTGTAATTTGCCTTAAGGACTGCCAAGGGGTTTAACTCTCTTTTGAAGTGCTGAAAACTGACCATCAGAGCCGTAACTTTCTATGTAGTTCTTAATGAAGTTAGAAGAGCCAGCAGGATCAAACCTTACCTAAAATGTTATGATTATTTTTTTTGCCTGATTGCTCGCATGGTAAAACCATGACAAAGCAGAGAGTAGACAATTCCATAAGTGTTCCTTTTTGCCTGGATAGCAGTTTCCTTTCTGTGCCTGTGCAGTGTGCTGAGAGTCCAGCCCAGAAATACCCATGGCTCCAATGGAAGGTGGATGTGAATGATCAGAATCCTTGCTATGTTCTTATGAGGGCTGGAAGAGGCTAGATCAGTGTAGACAGGTTCAGCATGATAGGAACATAGCACTTGTTCATCTCCTCTGGCCTGCGGATCTGAGGTAGTGAGGGGGCCACAACTAGACTGCACTACTCTTTGGCCCTAGTCTACTTGAAATGTAAAGTCATGTGACAGTCTGAATGACAGGCTGAGGGAAGAATTGTGCTCTGTGGTTCAAACTACTTCAAGGAGAAGTTTATGAGTCTTATACCTCCTTGTCAACCAGTGCTCTACACTGAGAGAGAAAAAACAACAACCAGAAGTACTGAAAGAAATGACTTTTACATACTATTCTCATGTGAGTATTTTTAAAGATACATTTTTTACTATGGATCCTTTATAAGCAAGCTGCGCAGAAGGAGGAAACTGCTGACAGTAGGGCACTAAATCAGTTTCCAAACAGCTAAGCTTTTATATTAGAAAAATCTCACTTTTACCCCACAAAGAGATTTACCTCAGTAAGGGCTTAAAAATGATTATTAAAATGTAGAGTCTTTGAGCACAGAAAATGAATAGTTAAACCACCTGCATCACATAGCCTTCTTGATCCAATCAGATTAAAGAAGCCTGGGAAATTTTGCAACACTTTCATATGCCAGGTTGGCACTAGGGAAATTAAATGGAGATCTTTTTTGAATTAAATTTTCCTTTTTTTTTTTTTTTTGTTCTGTGAAGTATGTTAGACACTGGTGTAAATTTTATGAACATGTTATAGAGGTAAAGGAGGACATTTCAGGAATGGGAAAATACGTGGGACAGGATTTTGAGGTGGTTTTATATTCCTCCTCAAAGACAGCAAAGGAAGTAGATTTCCACAACTCAACATTTCCATTCTTTTACTCTAGACAAGGACCTCAAACAGAGCATTCCATTGTGCTCCTAAGTCATGTGTAATTCATACAGCTGTGGCCATTATCAAAAATGTATCAAGAAATGGCTACAGATGCTAAATAAATTTTACTATCTCCACCCTTAAATAATACAGCTCAGCCACCATTCTCACCCTTTGAAGCCAACCCGTGCAGGAGGGCTTGAATCCACCTGGTGTTTAAACTTTCTCTTAAAAAAAATAGGGAGACTATCTTTGAATCTCCTTTTGTGAGGGATCCGCAGTGCTTTCCATCTCTTGAAAAATGCCTGATCATTGTTTGGTGCAGTGCTAATCACCAGAGGTCAAGACTATGCCAGATAGTGTGCTAACAATTAACCGTATCAAATGATGACAATGTCTGTACCTGTGCCCTTTGCATTTTGTATTTCCTAGAAGGGCCATAGAAACACCTGTATTATGGTGGATGATATCCTGGAGGATGCATCTAAGAAAATCCGTAGTGAAAACTGTGTATCCATTACATTATCCATATAATTTCAGAAATTAACTTTTCAAACAAAAAGTGTCCTCCTTGATTGTTGCATCCTATGTTTATTCTATGTCAAGGATCACATTGTGAAGCTCCTACTGATTTAAAAATGACTGGATTTCAGCCATATAGGATGACTGGGCTCTCCCAGACAGATAAGTGGTCTGTCTGGGAGCTCTTGGGTCAGACCCAACTGCATGTCTACCAGGCACTTCCCTAGGGATGGCTGTCTTATCTGAGTACATCATTTCTCTTCAGAGACTGTCCTGAGAAACTACCCCAAAAGCCAACACCTTCAGTAAAGCAGTGGTGGTAATGGTGGTGATGGTGTTTAGCAAGATGATAAAAAAGAGAAAAGAGAATGCTTTAGGAAAAACGTATTAGGACAAGAAGAGCTGTCTTGCTAGCACTGTGGCCTGGTTAAAAGTTATACTTCAGTGACTTGATAGCAGGCCACCACCGTAAGTATTTGACATGGTCTCCTGAGGTCTCTCCTGTAAATTCTGGATATTAACCACAACCATCTTCTGATGAAACTGGCATCACAGAATCACATCACAGAATGGCTCCAGTTGGAAGGAACCTCAAGGATCAAGAAGCTCCAACCCCCTCACAGCAGGCAGGGCCACCAACCTCCATATCTAATACTAGACCAGGCTTCCCAGGTCCCTGTCCAACCTGGCCTTGAACACCTCCAGGGATGGGGCATCCACAACCTCTCTGGGCAGCCTGTTTCAGCATCTCACCACTCTCATAGTAAAGAACTTCTCCTTGATATCCAACCTAAATATTCCTTCCTTCAACTTAAAACCATTTCCCCTTGTCCTGCCATTATCTACCTGTGCAAAGAGTTGACTCCCCTCCTGTTTATAGGCTCCCTTTAGGTACTGAAAGGCTGCAATGAGGTCACCTTGCAGCTTTCTCTTCTCCAGGCTGAACAAGCCCAGCTCCCTCAGCCTGTCTTCGTAGGGGAGGTGCTCCAGCCCTCTGATCATCTCTGTGGCCCTCCTCTGGACTCCCTCCAACAGCTGTCTTTCTTGTATTGGGAGCCCCAGACCTGGACGCAGTAATCCCTCACGAGGGCAGAGTAGAGAGGGACAATCACCTCCCTGTCCCTTCTGGTTACCCCTCTTCTGATGGAGCCCAGGATACCATTTGCTCACAATCTGATAAATTTGCCTCCATTTAAACTACCAGACGCAAGGCATAGAACACGTTCATCCATGTTTGCAATTTAATACATACTCTTCCCAAATGAAAGTAATGTTAATAAGAGCCTAGGGCTTCAGTGCTCACAGAGCAACTTTGACATGTCACTTTTTTGGAGTAAATTTAATTGAGGGCAATACTGGCCAGGATGTTACAGCAACCCTTTTGAGTTGGCATCCTCCTAAAGATAATTACAAAGCATGGGTCATTCAGTTCAGAATCTACATAAATATGTGATTCTTGAAGACGTCTATTGTTTTTTTCTGCCTTCTATTTTGGAAAGTAAAGGTATCATAAATTTAGAATATGAGACCCAGGGATAGTGAAATCCAGAAACTACAGTTAAGATGTTATTTCTACTTTTTTTTTTGGGGGGGGGGGGGGGGGGAGGTCTCCAACTAGTTTTAACTGCAGCTGTCAGTAGTTCATAAGGAAATGCTTCATGCATAAGTTTTCACTGATTTCATCATTTTATTTATTAGTTTCTAATGGATTAATTTAAAGGCTTGATGTTCACACATAACATTTTTATTGCTGTCTTGATCTAGATATGTTATCTAAACAGCCCCTAGTCTTCTTATAGTAAAAGGAAACATTGTAAGTGACCAAATATTTTACTTACATTGACTGGTTTACCAGTCCTTGTTGGCTTCAGAAGGGGTCACTGCCAACACTGTTTTTCCCAAAGGCAAGATAGTAGCTCTCTCATTGAGTAGAGCCAGCTTTTTTTTCTCTTTCTCTTTTTTGCTGCCAATTTCACTACTGATCCTGTGCAATAAAAATGTGCTTGTCAACGAAAATGTCAACCAAGTTTAAAAAGAATAGTCTGAGTAAAACTAAAAAGTAAATTATTTAAGTAGAGTTGTAGTTGAAACTTGAAAGAATTCTGTTTGGTGGTTTTCTTTACATCATTCTGCCAATGGTGGAGGAACTCTGAATTTCTAACTAGTGAAGCCCTGTCATAACTGGGGCTGACAGTTCACATTGAAAATTCTGTTTTCTTCTTTCCCAGGAAAGCAAGTCAAAGTTAAACCAACAAACTATTGTTGGCAAGTGCCTTACCTTTGTTCTGTGCTTCTTTATAAATTAGCCACTTGTGTTTTCTAGGTTGCTTGTAAATGAAATTCCTAGAGTTTAGGGTCACCCATTAGCTATGTTATTTTAAAATAACATAGGCAGTCTAAGTCTTCTAGGCAGTCACCAGCTTTAGAGCACTTAAGAATCAGAATCATAAAATGCTCACAATTAGTGTTAATCAGAAAGGAAACATACTGAATTCTGAATTCAACAGGAAATCCAGAACACCTGGTACCAAGCTTTACTGCAGTTAAATATTGGTGAAATAGAGGAATTTATAAACATTCCAACACTGTGTCTGATCTGTCTGATATTACACTGAATTTTGTGTTTGCTTATTTATGCTCCTGCATGCAGGAACTGCTGAAAGGTCATTTTGGAAATTTGCACATTAGAATTAGAATGTATCTACAGGTTAAAAATAAATAAATAAATAAATAAAAGACCTGATTTTACTGTGGAATTGCTGTTATAGCATTACGTGCATGGAACTTTCTATAACCATACGTTTTTTCTATACATATCTATATATACATAACCTCTATTCTCTGCTAATTGACTTATCACTGTATACTACAGTATATACATGGCCAGTTCATTAAGGTTAATTTGTTCAAAAATATTAGAAGCATTAATTTCTTGCTTATAGCTAATGGCTGCTCCCAGCCAGTATCTTGTTTCATCATTAGTGTCAGCTAGATTATAACTCACACCCAACTGTTTTTACACTATCTAATAGAATCAATTGATGCAATGGTTGACAAGATGCTGTTTTGCATTTTGTCATCTCACTAATGCACATGGCTTAAAGGCATTGGCATCCATAATGTGGGGCAGTTTTGTAGGAGGCACAGAATAGGCTGAAGCTGCAAGGGCCATTTTCATAAAATATTAATGAAATTGAAAAATACACTGGGGTTGAAGGCTTGTCTGCTAAATGTAAGGTAAAATCTATTCTGTTCTGCTTTCTGATGACTGTAATTAGCAGCCCTAATTAAAAATTCAAACCTTGTGTATATTTGAAAGCATGAATCTTAGCTCTCATAGTGTTTATTTCCTTTACAAAGTATTTTATTTTACAACACTAATTGAACAGGATCCTTCCTAGCCTGACAGCCGCAGCTGGCTGGAGCCAGTTTATGTATCCAGTCTCTCTAGACTACTTCCTTTTGTAAGCAATAAAACATCTTTAAAAAACATGTATATGCTCTCTATGAGCCATTAACTCTGTGTCACCCAGTGTGGAGCTGGCCATCCGCACACATGCATTGTTGTTTCCTTCACTTAAAAGTGACCTCCTTGAAAAGGCAGCTTTTTTCTGATCTTCAATATTTAATGTGGATTTACTTACATTAAATGACCACCTTTCTTAAGGAGACCTGGCCCAATTCTGACATTATTTATGAACAGTATATGCTGTGCAAAACCACAGAAGAAATCATCATTATTTCCAGTAGAAAAATCTACTTTTTATTATTATTTTGTGTAGTTACTTTGAAATTTGTGGCCAAGATACTAGAGTTCCATTAGGGAATATATGACTACAACTTGATTATGACCACATTACTTTCTTGGATCCAATGAACATCAAAGAAGGCAAGCTAATAAAGCTATAATGTAAATGGGTTAAGTTTTTACCATTGTGGATCCTCTTTTCACTGTTTGATATGGGAATGGCTCTGAGCTGCACTGTTTCCTGTTTTCCTTCCCATAACCTGGCAAGGAGACAACACTGGAATTTTAATATCCAGTATAGTGCCTGTAATCATAAGCAATATTTTTGTTCTCCAGAATCTTGTATTTTTGGTTACATGGTCTTTTATAGTTCCTCATGGCAGGCCAATAAGGCCACAGGAGGAGGACACAAGGTGGATGTCTGGAAATTGGAATTAGAACACACCCTAATGTAACTTTGCTAAACATTTTCTTCACGGATTTATGTGATAAACAGAAATTTGATGAAGCTCTCAGCCTGTGGCTAAAGGTCTGTTATTATTGTTATTTATTGCAGAAGAAAGAAGAAAGTTCCTTCTTTCCTTTCACTTCTTTTGAATTTGAAAAAGTATACAGGTACTAACAAAATAAATAATGCTGTAATTTTTCACTGGAACTTCACAGTTCCCTCTGTCCTTTTTGAAATTGTTAGGGGAGGAAAAAAAAAAAAAGGAAAAAAAAAAAAAAAAGGAAAGAATACACTTTGGAATTAAGGCAAGAATTATATCATTTCCTAACTTCTAGAAGTCTAATGATGGCCACTGAGTTTAAAGTAGTCAGCAATTCTGACTCAGTAGTAAAAGGAGAGACAGCGTGCTACTACCCCATGGGCAATTCAGCTCATGGAACTTTAGCGTTATTGATTTCAGAAGTTCTCCAGACAAAGAAGGACTAGTTAAGATGACTACAGGTAGTGTCATGTATTCGACCATAATGTCATTTCTTTGTGTGACAGTCACAGTTTTCTCCCCTCTTGACAAATGTATAGCCTACTAATCCTTCAGATGTCCTCCACTTGATGGGGAGTCTGTAATATCTCCATAAATATCTCTCTGCTTTCATATATTGCAGGATCTTAAAACCACAAAAAAGAACACACTCAAACCAGGAACAGAGCAGCAAATAGATAAACTCCATAGGCGGTGAGGTTTTCACTGTTTGCTTTTTTTTTAAAACTTATAATTATTAATTGTTAATAGGGCTTCAGCACTGAACTCACTTGAGCTTTCTGAAAAAACTTCAGACATGGTTATCAGACTGTGTAGCTGAAATTCAGACTGTAGCTAATTTCAGCAAAAAAGAGTTGTACAGAAGAACACAGAAAGTATAAATGTAGTAGTTTAAAGAACATATAAAACTAAATAAGCTAAGGGAAATAGCATTGTTTTGATTTAGGTGACGAGTTTATAATTTAGTTAGTAAGTTGTTGCCAAAAACCACTGGCTTGGTCTGATACACTTCTGTTAGACACAGTTTGTAACATAGAAAACAAATAATGGTCCTTGTGCCATAGGGTTTGCTATCTACAGTGTTTACATGATTATTTACTGATTTTTAAGAGGTGGCTGCAGAATTCTGCTCCAGTAGTCTAAACATTACCTTGCAAGTCTTATCACATGCATTTTTATGTTAACTATTTTTAAGGTGTAACCCATCTTCCTAAAAGATTTTGGAGAAATAATTCATGGAGGATGAAATACCCTGGTATTTTTCTCTTTGCCACAGAGTCTCTTTCTGAGCCACATTAACAGTAGAGAGGTTAATGTTAAATACCGTTAATGCAGAAAATATTTCTCAGTTAAAGTCAAAATGAAGGATATACTGAAAACCATTGGCATGGAAAGCCAAAAAGAAAGTGGTTTAATGCTGCGGTGTAAAGTGACAAATCTAGCATTTCTTTAACATAAATAACATTTGCTCTCATGACTCAGCATTGCTGATGTGTGCTATTTGCAGTAGCCACCTAATGCATGTAAGTTTAGTCCTAAATTCGGGACAATTTTTCACCATGAGGAAAAATAGAACAGAAGACTAGTAAAAGGTAGTAGTGTTAAAATTATTCTTCAGAGATAAAAGTAATTACTTTTGAAGAGTCATGAACAGATACGTTGCTGATTTTGTCTCTTTTCTCCCTCAAGCTGCCATAACCCAAGCAACTGCCTTCACACCAGTTATACCACTCTTTCTCCTCTGTCCAGTCAGTGGGAGCATCTCCTACACAGGGACATTTTCAAAAGAAGGACAGATTTTCAGGGACATTTCTAGTTCACAGTCTTTGTGCCATTCTTTCTCCTAATGGGACTGTGGCTAATAACGCTGTTTCAAAACCAGCAGATAGATAACAGATACATCAAATTTTAAGAATGCTTCACAGTCTCTCATGTAGATGAATAATTCCAAGGATTAGCACGAAGGAGAAGGACTTTATCTGTTGACCTATGTAACTTAGCATGATCATTAGCTCTGTGCTGACATCTAACTACAATCTGCAGTTGAAGGCGCCTACTACAACATTGCTGATAGGGTTTTTGGGATCTTATTAAACCAGGGGGAGGAAGGAAGCAAGATTTCAGTGCTCAGTGTTGGAAAGAGAAATACATCAGTTGCTCTGAAAGCAATACTTCCTATTTATTTCCATGGAAACTATAGCAGACACAAAGAGCACAATAACACTACTTGACAAAGAAAATTCTCAGCTAGAAAATGCTATTTTTCAGCATAATCACCACCACTAGTTGTGCATTTTTGCCAGCAATGAACAAGAACCTGCATGCTGCATTCATAAAAATCTGCACCAGCAGCGGTGACCCACTGTCACTGTCACTACTGCTGAAATGCAACACCCGCCACCTCACTATGCTCACATCCACAGTTGGATCTCCATTAATGCCTACCAAGTGTCAATGAATATCTATGGGTGCCATTTTTTTCCTCAAGGAGGAATTCAATTGTACCCCTGTGCTTCATCTGGACTTCCGTGCCAGGCGCCATTTTGTCAGACTGCCCCTCTGCTGCCCCTCTGCTGCATGGCAACAAAAGAGTATTGTATGTACCACTGGCTTGCAGATTTATGTAATATGCGAGGAAAGGGGAGGAGGCTATGAGAGAGGTTTTCACATTTCAAAGTTGGAGAAGAAACATTTGCCTTATATATGTTTTTAAATGCAATTGTGGTGAAACTGAAGTTTTGCTATAAGCCATTCTCGCCATGTATTTTCAATTACTTGCATGTTTTCTTATCATAGACTGTTTCTGAATGTCAACATTCACACTTTCCGGGCATGTTCAAGCTATCATTCAAAATATACAAATATCGTAAAATATATGCTGTGTACAAAAACATTTTTTTCTTTTCTCCTCTCCTCTCCTCTCCTCTCCTCTCCTCTCCTCTCCTCTCCTCTCCTCTCCTCTCCTCTCCTCTCCTCTCCTCTCCTCTCCTCTCCTCTCCTCTCCTCTCCTCTCCTCTCCTCTCCTCTCCTCTCCTCTCCTCTCCTCTCCTCTCCTCTCCTCTCCTCTCCTCTCCTCTCCTCTCCTCTCCTCTCCTCTCCTCTCCTCTCTCCTTACCTTGCTTTTCTAAGAATTCAAAACCCACCTATATCTTTCAAAATTACAGTTTCCTACAGAACTATCAATACCCTTAGATATGAGGGGTAATGGTCCTCAGAGATCTGATTACAAGTGCGGAGCTAAATAAAAGGCTGTTTTATGATTGCTTTTTTAAAAACATAAAAATCATCCATTATATTTATGCAGTTCATGAGCCAAACTGAAGCAAACTAAAAGCAATAGCAGGAAAAAAATGCCAGCTAACGCTGCTTTGGAGTGCATGAGTAAGAATTTTAAATGAGGTCTGACACAAGGCTTAGCTGTATAGGGAGGGGCTCTGGTGGTATATTAACCTCTTCACATTCACTTGGTATATCATATATTCCTACAGATCTTTCCTCCCCTCCCTGCAGTGTTTACTCTTTCTCCCACTACCCTTTTTCTTCCTCTTCCCCACCTTCTTCTGCCATTTATGGATGTTGATTGACAAGAATTAAATGGCATGCAGCCAGCCGCTGAAGCAGCAGCTGGGGCTGGTGTTATCTCAGTGTAGACATTTAGAGATATTTTAAAATGCACTGTTCTGTGATAAATCAGCTTACCAGTTGACGTGACTGTGGATAACACTGTGTGTCTGTTTTGACCAAAAGCCACATTTTGCTAAGACTGTGTCCCCATTCTTGGCTTTCTGCCGCTGCTGGAGATGACTGCGTGCCTTCTGCAGGTGTATGTTAGGCAGAGTGACCTTTGGGCTGCGTGGCATTCTGATCCTGGTCTTGAGGGCACCTCCCCATAAGCATGAGTGGCCCTGGTGTAGAGCAGCCTTGTGCCTAGGACTGCAGCCCCTCAAGTAGTTACATGGAAGCAGGAGCCTGCTCCTCCTGCTGCACGTTATGAATAACTCTCACTGAAGTCAAGGGGAATAACTTGCATCCTGCAAGGAGGAACTAGGATCGTATCTCTCTTAAACAATGATAGAGATGTCCTGAAAATTTCAAAATATCATCTGCTTACAAATAAGAGGTAGGTAGGCACAGCAGGGAGAAACACTGCTGTACATGTGCACCTAGGCTGAAAAAACACTTACAGCTCTGTTTTTCCAAGGCAACGACAACCAGTGCACAGTAAGCTCATTAATTACCAAAAAAAAAAAAAAAAAAAAAAAGAGTGAGAGAGAGAGAAAGAGAAAGAGAAAAGGAAGTGGAAATGAAAGATTAAAAAGAAAAGAAAAATAAAATCAAAAGAGAAAAAAAAGGAAAGAAAAAGTCAAAAAGAAAGAAAGAAAGAAAGAAAGAAAGAAAGAAAGAAAGAAAGAAAGAAAGAAAGAAAGAAAGAAAGAAAGAAAGAAAGAAAGAAAGAAAGAAAGAAAGAAAGAAAGAAAGAAAGAAAGAAAGAAAGAAGGCAAAGGCAAACAACACCCTCTCACCACATCTTCTCCCCCAGCTGTTAAGCCCCTCTTTTGTTTTTGAAAAGGCCAGGATTATTCTTATAGAAGGTTTGGATCTTGTCAGCAGGCTTTCTGAGCCTTACTACTGGGCTTTCTGGATAGAAAAAACAATACTGGTGAAGCTTATAAGAAAAGCAGGTATAGTAATTGTGCTAATCATTGTTTAATCACTGAAACACACTCATTTCACATATTTTTAAATTGCCTTTGCCACCCCTCACACAATATGTAAATCTGTATGAAGTCACAGAATGAGCATCCTATGATACCTAGTGCTTGCAAATCCACTCACACGTCAGTGAGAACTTTGTGGATGGAAGTAATTTACAGGACGTTGAATGCTTAAAAGATTTATTCAATTTCCTAGATACACATACATACCTTTAAGGAAACATAAGGCTGTAAGTAAATTTTCAACTTATCAAGTTTCTTTAAGTTTAAGTTTTGCTTACTAGCATTTTGCTTACTTTGCCTGATTCTAAGTGCCTAGGAGTGCAAGGAGAAAGTCTTAGCCCCTTGGAAGCCCAAGGACACCAGACAGGTGTAGCTATCCCCTGCAGGTTGGCAAGAGTGCTATGTTACAGGTCTTAACTGAGGTCATATGGACTCTGTAGATGTCTTTCTTTACCAAAAATGCTAAGGAAGGGCATATTTTTGTCTTGTTTTTATAAAGCATGGGGAAATCTATGGCTTCTGCCTCCACCATAAGTATGTGTCACATTCATTAAAAGCAGCATCTGGGTTTAAATCTGGTTAGGAAGAAAATCAAATCTGCTGTCAGAGCCTGGAGGTCCATGCGAGAGCTTATGGAAATCAAATGAATTTTATTGAATACCCATTCCAAATAATCTATTCATTTTGCAAGTTCCAGTTTTAAAATCAACACACAGCTGGAGGGCCAGATTGACTGGTAGGCTTTGGCTGTGCTGCGCTGCTTTGGTGGTGTCAAGCAGCTGTAAACTTGAATTAACTGGGCTGGTTGGGGTTGGCTCCCTGTCAGGTTTACAGCTGCTTCCACTGCCAAAGCAATGCAGAAAGTCAAAGCAGAGTTGTGTGTCCCTTCTCACAAGTGTGAGGGACAGGAGAGTGTGCATGAAATCACTGGTGGTAAGGAAGTATCACTTCTAATGGGAAACAATTTTACAGAAGCAGCGGCAGGAAAATATATCTTTCTTTCCATGCTGATATCAGCAAGCACTCTTAAGGAAGAGAAATCAAGTGACTAAAACTTCTCTGGAGTATTTTTCCAGATTTAGTTACTATCACAGTCTTACTGACTTGCTCTCTGCTACTTCACTAGTCTAAAGCAAAAATGATGGATCATGATGGGAATTAGTTTCAGTGTGCGCTATCCATACTAAGTTTTACTTCTAGCTGCATCTAAAAGCAGCTCCTAAGGAATTTTCATATCTTTGTTCTTCCCAGGAATGTCTTGTTAGGAGGTCTGTATGTTTTATGAATGGAGACACGCAGAACAAATGTCTACTGACAGACAAGGACAGAAGGTGAACATTGGAAAAATCTTGGCCATGCCATGGCAAAGGACAAACATGTTGGTACATGCATTAAAAATGAAGTAGCAGTACACTATGCACTATATTTTAGTTTAATTGTATGTTTCAACCTGCAGCGTGCTCTACTTGGCTTTCTTTTTATGTCCAGTAGCTGCCGCTTCATAAATAGCTACCAACCTCACCAAAATTTAGTTGCAGCTTTCCCACTGCAAACGTTGGGTCACTTACTGTTAACGAGTGTAATAGATAATAAATGTTAACTCCAGCACATTGCAGTGTTTCAGCAGAGTGCATTCCCTAGCAATGAACACAAAGTGTCACTGTGACCACACACTAATAATTCTAAGAAATGTAAAAACTTTTACCTAATTTTGAATTTTTTTTTACTTGTTCTATGTGTGCTCATTTGGAATTTCCAGCATGAATTATCTTTGTTCCAAGTTGGGTCAGTCTGGAATTCTAATTACTTTCATTTTTACCATTCAAATCTCTGAGGTCCTGGTGTATTTTGGAGCTGAGCTTTGGGCTCTACATAATCGAGGCAGAAAAGAGATAGGTGGCAACAGTGTACATTTCAATTGCCTTGTCTGACATGCCCCTTCTGTAGAATAATGAACATCAGAGAAACAAATTGTTCTGTCAGAGTCAATATCAACCCAATGCCCTGAGCTGCTGGTCACTAATGCTTCCTGTACTTAATCAATGTGCTACTGGAGCTGTTCTGTTCAAAACAGTTAAAGTTAAGCAGCAGCAGATTTGGCAACAGGACTGGAAGAGCAAGTGAGAACATGCACAGGGTTGGAGTTCCCTTCTTCCAGGGAGGAGACAAGCAAAATAGAAAATAGAGTGCTTAAAGGAAAACCCTGCAAAGAAACAAGATGACTGCCAGGGTGTCCTGTTGGTAGAGGGAGCAGAAGTGGCCAGTTTTTTTTTTTGTTGTTGTTTTGTTTTGTTTTTTTCTCTAAAATGTTTTGTTAAAAAATGTAAGCAGATGATGATTTCTACAAGAACGCATAGAAGGAAAAAGGACATTCTGGGTTCTGACAAATACAGCAGAACAATATAACCAGGGTGAGAAAAAACAGTTTTCATCCCCAGGTTGTAATCAGAAATCTTGAATTGCCAAAAACTGTTGGTGCAGGTACCCATGTTCAAGGTAGGAGGTTATCATTTTAACCAAACTGTATAAGCAAAGTGGAAGAGGTAGGGAAAGTTTTTTAATGAGACAGCTTTGAAATCATGCCCATAAGTTGTAGCTTTTGAAATGCTTAAGGGAACAAACAGAAAATAATATCTGAGCAGTAAAAGGAGTAAAGCTGATTTATGCCTAACAAACTCGATGGGCAATTCGTCCAGTGGGTCTGAGTGGCATAAATCTGGACATCTGGAGGCTATCTATGAGCATGAACTCACAAAAACAGAAGATACAGCTTTTCTTATTGAAAATTAGAACTCAAAGAAACAACACTTCTGGGTTAATATCCAGAAAAATGGTGAGAACAGACTATTAATACAGTTATTTTCCACTCTGCACATTGCCTAGACAGCAGGTTGAGAGCTTCTAGATCTTTCAGCAAAATAAAAGTGTGAGCCTGCAGTGAGAGGAGGAAAGCATCTGTAGAAAAACTATACTTTGTGTTGCTTAACTGAGAGTGGGCTCTTAGGAAACAATAAAGATATCACAAAATAGTGATGGACCAGACTTTGGCTTGAAAATCTAGCAACAATGGTGGAATGAAGAGATGGAACATGGAAAATTTCTACTGGATCTATGAAGATATTCAAAGTGGAATAGAATAAATAGAATTGTTCACTTGGAAGGGGCCTCAAAGTTCACCTAGTGACCCCTTCAGGACTAACCAAAAGTTGAATCTTACTAATGAGGGCACTGTCCAAATGTCTCTAGGATACTGACAGGTATGTGGCATCAACTAACTAACTAACTTTAGCAATATGAAGGTCATTTGTTTGTCATTTAAAATAGATTTTTATGCTCTCTAAAGTTGATTGAAATAAATAAGCTTTTCCAAAAGTCAGCCTATCCCTGGTAATTTTGATTGATATTGTAGAATGGGAGGTGCTCACCTTTCTCCACTGACACCCAAACCTAGGTCAGCTGGATCCCATCTTCTTTGAATTTTCAGGGAATTCCTCTGTGACTCTGTGTAGTTTTGCTTTGATTTAGGGGTTTGGTCCCTTTCTTTTAATCAGATGGATTTTATCGGTAAGAATGACAGGCAACACTTTTCAGAAGTCTATCTGTTACAAAGCAAAGAGTGAGGATGAGAGTTGGATCAACAATCTATAGTAGGCTAATCATTTTTTTTTTTTTTTAATGGGGATTTCTTCTGAGTTTCCTTTATTGACAGAGTGTATGAGATGATTAGCTCTCAGAGTTTGACAGATATTTTGTTTTGAAAATAAAGCATTTATTCTATTTAAGCAAAAAGTCGAGACAACAATTCATGCTAAATTTTCTGACTTTAGACAACTTTGCCTCCAACAAATTTAGAGCATGGGAGCATGTGAATTCATGTGAAAAATCTATGAATTTAGCTCTAAACTTATCCTTTCACAAAGACTTGAAAAAATAAGTTATGTTTTTAACAATTTTTCCTTAAGCAAACTCACTGTCGGCTGGTTTGATAAACAAAGAAGCAAGGATCTGAACTAACCCAGTAAAATGAGAAATACAAAGGCCGAACTCCTCCTCACCCTGGAGAACTGCAGAGTTATTCACAATTATTATGCCAACTTACATACCTCTGAACAAACATTAAAATCCAATTCTTTCATCAGCTGTGGAATAACAGCAGCTACAACCAACACAAGAGCAAAAAGAACTGTTGCAGATTCCCAGGACAGAGAAAGAAATTAAGGAAACAGTATTTGTGTTGGAAAGCGGGAAAGCCTATGCCCCCAATGGATTTACTGTAGAATTTTTAAATACATTTGAAAGTGAAATCATATCAGCCTTACAGGACTATGTCACCAAGCTTTTGAGAGAGGATCGCTTCCAGACTCCCATAGGGAAGCAACTGTCTTTCTGCTTCTCAAACCAGATTATGATCCTCTGGAGGGGATATCTTTTCGATAATTAAGGTTACAATCACAGTCTCATTTTACAGCTGATTTTGATCTTCCGTGTGAAACTTCCATATGACTGCTTGATAAAGTCACACAAAATAGCTAGAGAATTTGATCAAGTCTTACATAAATATACATTAATAACATATTTTTAATCACAAGTTCAAAACCACACATATGCACAATTTTTTCTACCACAAGCAGATAAAAAAAGATTTCTTTTACATTGCCTAAGCATTGTTCTTGGAAACAACTGCCTTATCTTGCCAGATACCTTCCTGCAAACAGGAGAAAGGCATCTTTGGCTTAGTTAGGATGACTTAACTCTTAAAAAAATAACCTGTCCAACTGAAAATGCAGAGAAGTTTTATTTAACCAGACTAAATGTTCTATAACTAGCTTAAGTAATGATCACAGCAAGATAGAATTTGTGCTTCCATCAGGAATATCCTGTATAAACTTTGGTTAAATGAACAGTGGACAGAACTGCTACGATAACCAGTAATTCTTCTCACCCATTGTAAAAATGAAGCACAATACCACGTTCCCTTTCCTAGCCTCAAAATTACTGCTTCTCAATGAGAAGAACACAATTTATCAGTTTCTTTCTAGTTATGGGCTACACCTCTGGCTGACAAATATCACGTACAGTCCCAGCTTCACTTAAACCAATGAATCTGCCTCCTGTATTTTTGGTGACTGTAAGAAAAGATTACAAGACCTCACATCTTCCTGTCATTGATAAAATTTTCTGCTACCATGGAAACACACGTGAACAGGAAGGATTTTTGAGAATTTACCGAAGATTATCCTGCCAGCACATGGCATAATGTCCTCAAGCATTTTAAAGCAGGACAGAGAGTATCTCCTATTTGTCCACTTACTAACAGCCCTCTTCTCCCTGAGGCCTTTGGAGGCAACCTCTATTAATTGTGGAATGATTCTGACATGATGATTCTCAAGGATATTTGTAATGAAAGAATATTTAGGCCCTTTGAGAGATTAATGAAATATATGCCATACACCAAAACAACACGTTTATAGATATTTACAAATAAGACATTATCTGTGGGAAATAAATTGAGGATTTTTTGTACCCCTGAGTTCATTCCCTTAGAATGCTAGCTTTTAATTATGGATAAAGACCATGAAAAGAATTTGCACTTGATATCCTTTTAGGCTGAATAAATTCAGGGGAGATAAAAGCTAAGATCAAGTGCAAAAGTGATCTGGATCAAGAAACCTCTGATGAAGAATGGATTGAGATGTGTAATCAAACAAAAACAATCTCCATTAGTGTAAGACACCGAATGTTTATATTTAATGTTATTCATAGAATACACATGACTACAGAAAGTATGCACAAAGTAAATAGTGACAGTGATGATATATGTTTAAAATGTAATTTTGAAAAACAGCCTCAGCATGTGTGATAGGACTCAAAGTATGCTGTGTCTCTAGCAAAGGTTGCAGAAGTTGTCAGGGCTGATGTACAAATGTATAAGTTCCTTTCATCAGCTTGCTTCATTCTCTGTCAGGCCTTTTTTTTAGACAGATTCAAACTCACATTTGTGGACCTTGTGTTGCCTGCTGGTAGGGCATTTTTTCTGAATTGTATACCAAACATCACTGTCTCTGTTTGTGGGATAGCTGGCAGAAACATTTGATTTGGGGGGGGGGGGGGGGGGAGGGGAAGAAAAAAGAAAAACAACAAACAACACTAAAGAAGAAGCCAGGAGGCTCCCTATATATATATATAATATATAATATAGTGGTAAAATATGGAAGGTCCTAATAACAGGCCTGGAATTAAAACAGAGAAGCTGATTTATGAAGGAGAACATTATCATCCTCATCTGTAAGAAGAAAATTAAAACACCTGTCAAATAAAATAAGTCTATATACATTCTAAGTGAGTTTTTTGTGAAAATATTTTATAGAGATCCAGCCCTACAGCTTTTCTATGTACTAAACTCAATATGCTGCATGTTCACCAAAAAAAAAAAAAATTAAAAAAAATCAGTTCCTGACATGCAGAAATAATGACAAGATGTGAGGGATGTGGTTTAATTTGTCTGTGACTTTATTGACTGAACTCAGCTGGGAATCATTCAGCAATAATATACGCAGTGCAGATCATCATTTCTTCTTCACTTGTTTTCACATATTTGGGGAGAGCTGTCACTCAGAGCTAGGACCCCACTGCCCTCCACTGTGAGGAAGGTTAAGAGGCTGTAAAGAGGGTGCTGCCTATTTGCCACTAGAGCCTCTTTTGCCTCTTTAGCAGAAGATTTCTCTTTGATTTGCTTCACCTCAGGTTGATCAAGAAAGCAGATGCCCTGGGGAACAAACACAGGCATTGGTCACCTGCCACCAGGGAACACCAGCAATTAGCTAGGCTGTCCCATTCAGGTTCCCAGAGAGCTAATCATTCTCACATCAGCCAGAAATACACATGAGAAGGTAGAGCCTTCTCCCCAGGATGGCTTATATGTCCCATGGATTACTATTTGGTTTTGGATTGTGTAAGAGCCATTCCCATCCCTGAACACATCTAATCTCTTCACATCTTGTCGTGCTTCGTGTCCTGCTCATCTGTTTAGACCTCTTGGTCTTAGACCGCACTGCCCCTGCTATCCTTACTAACATTCTCACGTACTCACAGCGCTACCTGTCAACTTACAAACCTCACCGTAAACTACTTCTGGCATAGAAACTCCTTTCAGGGGAATCCTATTGAACTGGTAAATAGATTACCCAACATTCAAGACCCACCTCCTATCACTTAATTTGTCTTTAATAATAAATAAGTTCTAGCCAAGAATGAGGAGTCTGCTGTATCCCCAGCTGTCTTAGTCAATGTCTGAAATGCTGCCAATTTATTAAGAATGTGCAGAAGTACCTGCTGTCTCTAAACTGAACAAGATATTTCAGGGATGAGAGTGAAGAATGAGCAAGAGTTTCCCATTTCTGTCATTGGCACCTCTCCCAGCCAGCAGTTGAGTTGTATATACTGGGTTGCATATGTTTTTAAATCATCCTTTCCTGAAGTATCTACCAGAAAGACTGGAGCTAACTCAGTGTCTCCTAGGTAAAGGAATAATAGCATCCCTTTAATCTCCAGGAACCCCTTGATGGAAATTTCTGGACGTCTACTGTATGCACACAAGATGCCTCAGTTTACCGGGTGTACATTGAGGCCTTAGCTACAGCAGCACAGGCATCTCACACCATTCAGTTTTCATTCTCAGTTTTGACAGAGAGCTTAGCTGAAACATTTTCTTCTCTTAGGGCTCAATTCATATATCTAACCAGAGATGTCTATTTTGAAACACCATTTGTTTCCCTTTTCTCTTCCTCCCTTCCCATATTCCCCCAGCCCAGACAGTGTATCTCTTTTTTTCTCAATTTTCAGGTAAATCTTCTCCCTCTGCACTGTTTCTGTTCCCACTGAAGCTAGCTAGAGATTGGCCATTTACCCAAGCCAGCAGGGAATGTGAAAGCCAAGAGCAAAGCCTAATGAAGCTTGGAGAGAACAACCATGTTGTGCCTAATTGCATTCAGGATTTTTCAAGCATTTTCCTTCCATAACTCACATTGCAACAGCAAATTCATTGGAGGTATGCTCTGCTGACTGTTGTACCAGTTATGGCTTACACGCAGGTTTCCATCTAGTGCTGCCCTCTGACCTGGATGCTTGTGATAGAGAGGAGAGAGATGCATGTTGGCTTAACAACGCTAGTTTCAAAGCTTATTGAAATGGGAAACTTTCTATTGATGTCTGTGGAGTTTGAATGAAACCCCAGAGCAGGCATTTGCAATTGACATAGCTTTGCTCACAATTTACTGTTCTCCATAGTAGGGATTTGAGATCATTTTTTCCCTGAACAACTTGGGGGGTGAAGAAGTTTACCTCCTCCTCTGAGATGTTTAGGTCTGTTTAATATAAAGATTGGCTAGCAATCTGCTAGCACAAAAATATGACTGAAATGCTACACTCGTCTATCAAAAATACCAGAGAGCTCTACAGAAATGCTTGGGGGCTGCCAATATCTATTTATGTTGGAGATGTCCATGGCATTCATAATGTACAATAAATAAGAGCAGTCATTCCAAAACATTGTAATAAAATGTTCACCACTTAAAAGTAAATACTAAGCAAAATGATCTGCTGCATTATTACTTTCATGCAAAGATCTTCATAATTGCTACCATAATGAATATGTCTTTATTAAATATATAATGGCTTTTAATAAGATGACCCTCCAGATACAAAATGTTTACATTGATCTACTGGATTTGTTTTGCTGGAAAATAAAAGTGGTGAGAATTCCTTTCCAAAGAGTGACAAATAGTAGACAGCTGCTTTTCAAAAATTATTAGTTTTAATATAATGCTTAATTCCTGGTATATGGGTTAAACAGATAAGGCTGCCAGCAGCTGCTCCCTACCACAGTACTTCACAGTTACATGATAAAACGTTGTTGTTAACATTGCAGTGCTGTAAAGCAAGGTTGTAGAAACGTGGACATGTACTGATGACAAATTTGCCTTTAAATCTTCTTTGCTAATATTTATAGGCATGAAATCTTAAAGCACCTTTAACGTGCCTATAATCCTGCCCATTTGACAGCTTTTACATAATTTTCTAGGGAAAGGTGACCCGAACATCCCAGGCTGTTGACAGTGCAGCTGAGATGGCCCTCCAATAAATGAAGCAGGATTATCCAGACACTACAGCAAACAACAGCTCATAATATGCATCAAGAAATTTCCATAGCACATCAGATCTTTGTCTTCAATGACACATGGATCATGACGGGATTTCAAGAACACATTTCCCTAGACACCTGATAAGTTTTAACGCAAAAGTATAGCATAAAAGGCTCCCTTCAGATAGGATTTTTTTTTCCATATTAGAAAAAATTGCTTTCAATCTAGAAAACTAGAGGCATATTTTTAAGTTGAATTATCACATTAACTTATACTGCTTAGCGTAGCTGTGTCCTTTGATGCTTTGAATGAATTTATGAGTTTATTCAGTTAAAATTATAAAACATTATGAGAAAATTTTTCTACCACTTTGAAAGTCCCTGTTGACAATAAACAAGTCTTCATGAAGGGTATGATAAAACTATGCAGAAGTTCTGCTGCATCTCTTATAATTCTCTCTAAAAACACCTTAGACAAAATGTTATCTACATGCCTCCTAGGTTTACACGATAATGTCAAGAAAAGGTTTTGATGCCTGCTGCCAATTCATATCAAAGATGTCATGTGCTATAAATTTAGTTTATATTGGTGTAATTATCAGTGACACGGCCAGATTGTATTAATATTTCTGCTCTTGTTGCTTAGCCTAGGTACTTAACAATTTGAATGCCACAAAATATCAATACAGATGCTTTATGGCATCATGCCAGAGCAGCCTGGGGACAAGTAGGGTAGAAGTGGTTGACAGTTTTCGCTGGAGTATGGAGTTTGTTTGGTCTCATAAGACATTTATGAGGTCAATTGGATGTCATTTAAAATATCAGGAGAGAAACATATTTAAACTACACACTGTGTTCCGCTAGGAACACTGAACTCTGCAGAAAATACATAAAAAGCATTGTGAGATCTGCATAGATAGGAAAGAAAAAAGAAACAGGACTGAGGCTGACAAGAAAGAGATCATCCCCAGGGTAATAACTGTCCCTTTGCCACTGTCACAAAAAGAAATTAGGCAAAAGAAAAACAAAGCCACAAACATACACACTAAGCTTTGAAGCCAGTAAACATTAATTTTCATTTAAGACAAGGTTTGCACTGATTATTTAGATCCTTACCCAAGACCTAACAGGAGAGTAGGACAATGAAACACTGAGGAAAAAGCCTCACGATGTGTTTCCCAGGATGCTCATTGAAACTGGAATAGCAGTGATCAATGATTAAGTAGAAAAAAATAAAAGAACAGAATATTCCTGCACTGAGTGATGATGCCATTAGACTGCCAGTTAGCAGGCGAGGCATTTGGTTTTGTTCCGTCATTAACCTGATGTTTGTACTCATGGAAAAGAAAGTGTTTTATTCATCCGTATCTCAGTTTCTTCATCTATTAAAAAGTTAAGTGACTTCATTGTGAGTACTTTGACTATTTAGGGTTTGTAAGAGGTTGAAGGAGTCAAATAATATCATCACTTATCATAAATGATTAGCATTCATCATTATAAATAGTCAGCAGTCAAATGCTGACATAAATACACGCAACTTATACATGTTCTAGGACTTCCGTCGCCTTACTAGGCTGCTTTCTTTACCGCCATGCCTATTGGTGAATTTCAATTAGTATATATTTTACAGTTCTCCAAACATGGATACTTGGTTTTCTGTAGTACTTTATATAGTACTTCTAATCTCTAGTAATCAAATTTCAACAGAAGACCCATAAGTTTACTATGAGTGATATTTTTCCCACTGAGATTTTGTCAGCCAAAATGAGGTGCCTGATCTCAGCCAGTCTCCCTCTATAATCAAGAAAAAAGTCAAGTGACCTTTCTGGACCATACAAAGCAGGTGCTTTGGCGTGGGGAGAACTGTCCTCTAGGAGTGCCAGCCTTTCTCCATTAGCTATGAGTAACTGTGTAAACAGCACACGACCAGACTGTGGCAGTGAGTGCAGCAAATCTGCTTATGGCAATGAAGAATCATTCTGATTGAGGCATTTGTGTGAGATGAAGAAAAATAAGACACTTGAGGTGAGGAATTTAACATCAGTGTCCTAACCTTTTGTATATTTAGTGTCTATTTCTTACCCAGTGACATTTTACTCAGAGATCTCCACCAGGAGAAATGACCCATTGAAGTAAAATGCTTTTATGGGATACAGGTTCACGTATCCACTCTTCTTCATTTGAACAACAGATGAACCCAGGTCTTCCTTTTTTCAGAGGACTGTAAAAAGCAGCAGGATATAGACTCCCTAGCATAGATAGCAATATAGTTTCCAAAAATCAAAATCGTACTGGTAATGATAAAGGAAAAAAATATTTTCAAAAAACATATGATGAAAAATAATTTCCCTTGCAATTCTGTTTAACACTTCTACAGCAGTGTATAAGATATTTCAGCACACAGATGTCAGGGGAATATATCTGCTTAGCTGACCTAGTTGCTAGTGATTTGGGTACTAATTAAATGAGCTAGACTGACTCAGCATTGCTATGGTGGTTTTGTAAGATATAGTAAAATCTTGATTCCAAAGACTTTGCTGATACTGAGGTCTTCTGAAGGTTATTAAGAAAACTGAGTTTTCAAGATAAGCTAAGATTTAATGCCTTTGCCTCTTGTTCTCTGATGTACAGTAATCACATTCAGAAACAAAAACCAAAACAATGATTTATAAGACATTCAGGAGCACCAACAATTTTTTGGAGGCTAGTAACTTGATTTTTATTTTGCTGGGTTAGTGGATAATATTAAGAGTACACAGAAGTCACAAAATCTGCTTAGAATGACTGAATAGGTTCTCAGGTACTTTTGCTCCTAGTTTGGAGAAAGAAGATATGATAATTCCCATGATGTGTAGTGAAAAATTGAAGACATCTCGGTATACTTCTTGCCTATGTTAATGTATCATAGAAATCCTATAATAATAATACAATATTATTATTATCTGATTATCTTCGCTGTCTCACAACTTAATGTAGAATTGGTATCATTGCCGTGATAAATGAAGATGCATCTCAGGGTTTTGGCAATTATTTAACTTATCCTAAATTGCACGTTACACGCTCATGTATGGGACAACAGCCATCCATTTTGCAAAGCAATGCAGAAAAGAGGGAAAACAGCTCATACTACTCTAAAAGAAACTTTGGGGGAGTGTTGTTGTTGTCTTTTTGCTTTTAATAATGATTATGAAGTTGAAAATATTCAAGCAAGTCTTGAATCAATGCCCTCACCTTTTTCACTGGGGTCAAGGAATGTAGCCTGTTAGAAGAATCTTTACAAGGAAATTTTAGGTGCTTCAGTCTCAAAGCAGAAAAAATAATTTGGACTCTACTTCATGAGCTTTGGAACTCAAATGTGACAGATCCAGAATGACTGAATGTTAAGGTGGTTAACGGCAAAGTCTTTCTAGCGTCAACAGAAGAAGGGGATTTGGAGTTTAGAGCACAGGACTATCTTTCTAATCTGTGTTTGTACAGCTGCTATAATGGAAAACTGCAGATCTGAAAGTGCTAAGATCAGACTCCTGTGTGTTACAGATTTTGTAGTGGTAGGTTGTCTGAACAATCAGGAGAAAATAATTCCTCATTATGTTAGAATATAGACATGCTATGCTTTGATGCTGCATGTGAAATTTTGGAATGGCAGAATGAAGTTTTCTGAGATTCCAAGGATACCATCCCTCATCTTGAAAGAAAAATATGATATTACATATTTATTTAATAAACCTTTCTTCACTTTAGTGATGATACTGTGAAACAAAAAGGTTGGAGAAGACATTATAGTGCAAAAAAAATTATAATTAGGAATTGAAAGTAGTAAATAAATCATCTTCTATATTGCTTTCTTCTTTTTTTTTTTCTTTCATTTTGGGTGTATTTTCATACATTGTTTCCAGGATTCATTTGCATTCCAAGTGTTCTTATTAAAGCAGCACCATTTATTCTACAATATATACAAGAGTTTCTATTTTTAAAATTCTATTTCAAGGCATGAGCTTGGCATACAAAGTGAAATCCCAGGAGCGAGTCCTTTCTTTCTACTTTAAAAAAATAATAGAAAAAAAAAATCTATCTGAACAGTTTTAGGTTACATGAGGGGAAAAACAGAAGATGGTACTTACATCCAGTTTCCCCAATGTTCTTCCCAACTGTAAAACAGCACTTGCATAAATGAAATTTAAAAAAAAAAAAAGATGAAAGATGAATTCTTCCTCTTTTTCCCTGTAATTTTAGACATTTTAAGTACATATCTACGTATATATCAATGAACATAGAGAAAACTGAGTATAACCAACATAATAATTTCCCTGTGTAAATTTAATGCATGTATAATGTAGACTTGATATATCATAAGGGTGCCAGTTAAACCACAATAATTTTTTTAATGAAACATCTGCACACTAAAAAGAAATTTTATCTATTTACTTTCATGCAGTTTGATCTTTGTAGTACTAAGTATGAAAGTATAAAATATATATAAGTATAAAAACATAAATACAGTTCTACCAAATATGTGCTGCATTTCAAAAAAAAAAAAAAAAAAGAAAAAGAAAAAGAAAAAGAAAAAAGAAGAAAAGAAAAAACAACATCACAAACCACACATAGATTTATTTGTTAAAATATGACTTCATTACAAGTGAAGTTCCACTTGGAGTTAAAAACTTGTATTATTTTCATGTTCTTAAGTGAATTTTAACCTTTTTTACAGTCTGGAGTAATTTCACTGCAAATATATTACATTAATTTCCTTGGAATATAGCAATTTAATCAGGCATATAATCTTCCATACAATCAGCAAAGGGGGAACAGATGAGCAGAAGTTGTCACTGTTTGTGCTATGAGAAGTAAGAGAGATTCCCAGAGTGCCCATACAGACTCAGCTGTCCCTGATAGCTGGTACTACTATTCCACCATTATAGACAGATAAATCCACATGCAAGAGCTAACTTCATTAGCAACTGCAGAACAAGAATTTATTTAGGTGTTCAGTGGTCCCACATTACTGCACTACCCAAGTACTTCATAAACAAGAAGGAACAATTTTCTAGAAAACTGTAAAGCTGGCATGTATTATCTTTTTTTTTTTTTTTATCTTTTAACCAATTAGTGGGCAACTAGTACAAAGAGTTTAGGTGCCTGCATTTCTGAGGTGCTGAGTATCTTCCATTCACATCAGCTTCATCCTGAATTTTTGGCTCCTGGTAGCTCTTCAGGTTAGATCCCATCAAGTGAGTTGTATCAGATTGTTGTAAAAGCCTGTGGCAAAGTTGGAACCGTAAGCCTGCTTTTACACAGTTCTAATTGAATGACTTAGTAGAAGAGGATTTGTCACTATGCAGGGTGTAAAGAAACTTTGGTGTTATTTTCAGGAAGAACCTCACATGTTACCTTTAAGCACCACATATAATGGCACATGAGTGAGCAAAATTATTCTTCATATTTTTGTGAAGTGAATTCCCTCCCCAAAAATATGATTTTAAAAAAATACTAATTGCATTTCTGTTTTGTTTGTATGTATGCTGAACTCTGCTCTCAGAGAAATGTCTAGATGTATATGAAATTGTAGAAACTATGTACTATGGTTGATATGGACTCCTTTCCACTGTCAACATGAATTTATTTATATCTATTGTACCATTTTCATATGTTAAACATTTTCTTCAAAACAAAAAGTAAAGCCTCGTGTTATATTTCATATTTAGGTGATAATCTGCCTCTAATTTTATTACACTTAAATCTGAGAAATTGTCCTTGAAAGCATAAGCTTGGATGAAAATTAAATGCAAATAACAGTCTATATTGATTTATGATGTGTATAAATTTCCTGGGGTTTTAGTAATATTTTTATTCATTCATAATTAAGCATAAATTATTTTATTTTAAAAGGCAGTGTAGTTCCAACCTGTTCGTCACAGATAGCAAGAAACTGTGGATTTTTATTTAATCTTTAGCATTACATTTTTTCTTAAAGTTCTAATTCTTTTGCACAAGCAAGATGTAACTACAGGAAAAAACTTTCTAGCAATTAATGATTACATTTATATTCACTTTGAATTCTGTGTAGGTCACCTACTGAATGTGTTTAACAGAGGTGTCATAATTACTATGACTTCTAAATCCAAGAGAGCAGTGCCTGATTCAAATTGCAGCCAGTCCAGGTTGTTGAAGGTTTTGTCTGCACAATCGAAAGACAGAAGTGATACATAATGCATCGTTTTTCAGGGGTAAAACACAACTGCAGGGTTGGCCTGACTTAACTACAGGGTTGACATCTGCCACTGTGCGGGTCACCACAGGCTCCCTTCAGAATCAGTGATAGAAAGAGGCATTTTGTGAAAGGAATTAAATCCATTAGGTATAGGCACCTACTTCAGCATGGGTCATGTCGTGACCCACATCTACTCTGTGTGTTGAGTAGATCTCCTCTGACTACTTTCAGTCAGAGGAATGCTCCTTCATAGGAGCGTTAAGTTAGATGTTGTGATTATTTCTCTCGCAAGGAGAAGATCTAGGAAGCAATCTTTACTTTTGCAGTCTTCCCATAAGTGAATGGAGCATCTGAAGAGGACACAGGCCAATGGAAAAGCATGAGGAACAAGCAGTGGGAGCTAGAAGTTCTGGCTCAATCCCAGGGCATTGTTGGCCTAAGCAAAACCTACTGGGAAGAGTTCTGTGACTCGTGTGTCATGGTGGATTGTCCTGGTCAACAACAAGCTGAATGTGAGCCAGCAGTGTGCCCTGGCAGCCCAAAGGGCCAACTGTACACACAGGGGTGCACTGGGTGAGGGGAGGGGCTGTCCCGCTCTGCACTGTGCAGTGCACATCCAGCACTGGGGGCAGGGTTGGGTGCCACAATATATGAAGGACATAAAGCCCAAAGGAGGGCTAAAAGGATGGTGAAGAGTCTGGTGGTGAAGATGTATGGTGAGTGGCTGAGGTCCCTCAGTTTGCTCAGCCCAAAGCAGAGGAGCTGAGAGGAAGCCTCATGGCAGCTGCAGCTTCTCACAGGGAGTGGAGGGGCAGCACTGAGCTCTGCCCTGTGTGACAGCATCAGGGCCCGAGGGAACAGCATGGAGCTGTGTCAGGGGAGGGGCAGCTGGGTGTCAGGGGAAGGGTCTGCACCAGAGGGTGGTCAGGCATGGAACAGGCTACCCAGAACAGTGGTCATGGCACCAAGCTGCCAGAGTTCAAGAAGTGTTTGGACAACGCTCTCAGCTGTGGGATTTGGATTTTGGGTGGTCCTGTGTGGAGCCGGGGGTTGGACTTGGAAGTCGCACGCTATTCTATTCACAAAAGTCCAATTCAAGCTATTCTGTGATTCTATGATTCTAGGCAGAAAGGTTCTCCCAAGGTTGAACATGGAAGCTAAAATCGGGGCATCTCCATTAAATATCTTTACCTGGAAGCAGTTGTGATTGTGCCCACATGGCAGGTGTGCTCCTGGAGGTTCTCTTCCAGATGCCTGTACCAGAGAATTCTGGTGTACACAGACACTCAGCCTGGCTAACTGGCTATTGGGGCAACAGAAGGAGCACCCAGAGACCTGGTCTAGCTGACCTTTTGTAGCATACTCTGTCCTCTAATGCAGGCAGCTACGAATAGTCCCTAATGCACCTGTCCAAGTTTCCTAAGTTGTGGAAGATTCTGAGCACTTTTAGCACAACTCAGTCTCAAACATAATGAACAGACAGGAGTTTTGCTACAAGTAGTTCTTTCATCTTTGAACTTCTAAGCAATCAGGTAACCTCATTGTTCTGTATCTGATTTAATATCAAGAACTGAAAAGAACGAGCACTCATTTTTTCCCTTACTCTTACTTTGATCTCTAATAAATGTGGGCAAGAACTGCATACAGAATCTTGACCACTGAGTTTTAGGAATGCTTATTCAAGTGGCTTGTTTTTAAAAAAACACAGTGGTATGCCCACACAATGTGCTGCTGAGCAGTTAGAAAGTCTGTTAGATTTAATCTAAGGATATTACTGATTTTTAACTACCTGTCATAGGCTAGTTGTAAAATAGTATTATACTATCTACTTCAGATACATGAATTAGTAGGAAGCTATTTAAACAAACCATTTTAGAGCTGTAGTACTAGGCTGAATGACAGTAGGAACAGCAATGAGAAGCTTTTTGCACCCTGTACCTTGTTCATACTCCTAATTCAATTTGCTTCTCTTCAGGGGATATAGTAACTTGCTTTTTCAGGAGCCATTTGAAATTAAGTGTGTAAAGCTGATTACAATGTCCAGGAAGCTGAGAGCCACAGAACCACGTTTTGTTTTTTTTGTCAAGGAACCTATCTGGTTTTTGTTACTATAACTCCATTCACTTTGATGACATCAAAACATCCAAGGGAAGCCATTTTTCACCAGCTTCAGAGTAAAGGCTGAAAAGTCAATGGGAACGTCACTCTCCCAAAAAATAACCATAAATCATGAAGCGTAAGAATTGTTACTGCAAGCTTTTGGAGACTCCTTTGTTTATTTCTTTTGTTTTCTGATATATATCTTTTCCTATATCTTGCAGTAATGTCTTCTTTTCCCCTACTTACTGAGCTATATATCCCCCATCTCCTTTACATCCTTTCATAAAGACCGCAAGTCCAGCATACAGCTGAGCATAAATTTGCTCTCTGGTGTTCTCCTCCCCTTTGCTTGAACCTAATCTTTTCTTCCTATTGTATTTGTCTGACTTAAACTGTAACCTTTTGGGAGCAGTGAGTGTCTTGTTATGCCTTTGCAAAGCATGTGTGGATTATACCAACAGCACAATCCTGCATTCTGAGTTTAAGAATATGTTGTCAAGAGCATGTTTTTTTAATGAAGCATAAAGCATTAGTTTTTTTAGAAATGTCATTCAGGAAATAAAGACAAAATTGCCACTGAATTTATTTGGGACTAGAACTGAAGTTTCCACAAAAAAATATTATCTGTGATTGTCTATAAGAAGAGGAAGTTGTTGGGGTCATAGGAGCAATATGCAACCCGAATACTGCCTTGTCCCCTTCTCAGTTTCCAGGAATTTCATTAGTGTGAGATTTCCAAGAGATAAGTAAGTGATTTATATAAGCAAAGACAGTGCTAAGGAAGACTACAAAATATCCAATATTCTGATTAAGAGTGCAGTAAGATAAAGTGAAATCGAGGAAGAAAACTAGAAGGAGCAAATAAAGTGGGCAAAAAAACCTTAGATAAATAATAATAATGCAGCTCGCAGAGAAGAATTAGACATAATTGCTGTACTAGTGCATTGCTAATGAACCTGGAAAGAAACCAGGTGGAAGAGATCTATGTGTTGCCCAGTGGCTCCTGCAGGCTGGAGATAGTAATATGGAAAAACATTCAAGACAGAGGAAAATTTAATGAAAGTAGACTGTCTTGCCAAATCAACAGTAATATTATATTCTTTTCCATATAAAGAATTATAAGTAATGTGATTAACTAACACTAATTAGACTTTTTCAGTGGTTGTCACATAAGAGTACACTCGCATATTAAATGCCAGTGTTGTTTGGGGGGGGGAAAGTAGGAAGTGGATTTTTTTCTTCTTATTAAGACTGTTTTCCTGGAGAAGAGACATGAGCAAAAGTAACAATCAATATTCTGGTACTGTCAGAATTATGATTCTCTTGCCACAAAGCAAAAACCCCACAACCATTCTGTTCATAAATCCATCTGTAAACCTTCATTAACAGTTAAGAGATGGACTAAGGAATTTGACATAAAATCTCTTTTTTTTTTTTTTTTTGTTATCATTCAAAGCAGCTTTTTTTCCCCCTCTCCTTCTTTCTTTCCCTACTGCCCCCCCCTTTCCTCCCCTTTTTAAAAGAAAGTCTTTTTCCCATGGCAGCTAAGCCTGTGGTTAAGGGGGGAAAAAATCATATTCACTAACTGATTTTCATTTAGTGCATCAGGAGCCTTAAGCCACTTTGTGTGCAGATTTCCAGTTTCAATTAGAATGGATTTTCAGACATCAGATGATGTGAAAAATTATCTCATTTGAATCACATGAAACCAAACCACTAAGACATTGCTGATGAGGGAAATAGTGGTTTCATCTTTCCTGTGGTGTGCCATCTCTATTAGACTTTGTAAACTGCGGCAGTTTGAAATCTTTAACCAGCCATTACTAATAAGCATATGTTAATTGTAGCAGAGATCATAAGCAGGTCAATTAGGAGGCAAAGACTGGAACAGAATGAAACATTCAGCTGGAGGGAGAATTCAGGGCAGGTGTTGGCCAGCATGCGCTGCCCTGGCAGGAGCTCTAAGCATCTTGGGTAGAGCTCATTTAACGTTTTGATTTGCTGAATTTGCATTTCAGATTTCCATTCCTAATAGACAATATAGTAAGTCTTTGTTAATGAGGGCTCTGATTACATGTGCCATTATAATTGGGAATTAGCAGACCAGCCTTGTTTTGGAGATTAAATCCAAAGTAAATTGGATTAAAGACAATGCTTCTGAAATCCCTTCCTTATTGTTTTCACAAGCCAAAGGTGAGGAAAATTCCATTTGTTTTGTACATATGACTCCTACCTTGATTAGCGTACCTTATGGATTCTTTATATTTTTTGACCATAACATTATTATCAGTTCTAACATTAAAAGCAAGTAAGACATTGCTATGTATGCTTAAATATCTTGACAACGCATCTAGCTTTGTTGTTGCGCACGGATGAAAAGAGTGCCCGCAGAGAGTTAAGAGCATTCTGAAACATTATGTTACCATAAAGTAGATGCCTCTAATTGTTCATCTACCCAGGATATGTCTTTGTGCCCAGGGTATATCACTGTCTTTAACGTGATTTTATCCTACTTTCATTTACACTAGTTTGATTTCACTAATTTCACAGGAGTTACTACAGTCTGAAACAAATTAATTTGTGATTTAGTTCTATGGACAGTATTTAGATGTGGTGTCAGTTATTTCAGAAATAGGAGAACAGAAGGATTTCTTACTTTCAGTTAGACCTGACGTATTATCAGAGAGCAAGATAAGCTCTGTCATTGACCAGACTGTCTGTACAAAAGCTTTTTTATAGCTGCAATAGTATCCAGTTGCAGCGCACCTTCCACACATCTTATTCTGTGGTACATTCATTTAAGTCAAAAAGTGTTCAGATTCCTTTAAAATTCCTATGGCTAATTTAGTTTTATAAACTAGTTATACTCAAATATTTTTATTAAGGAATGTGCAGAGCAAGCTGTTGTTCCTGGAATTGAAAACTGGCAAGAAATTTATTCTGCAACTGTAGGAAGAACAGTCCAACAAATAAAGGACATCATATTCCATGTCACTGTGTCTTGCCTCTTATATGTAGAAGCAGCATCTTACATACCAGTTATCAAAAGCAGAAAATAGAAAAGCAGAAAACGTTCTACTAAAGTAAATCGAGTGAATCAACAATGTTCTTACTGTTTCAGGAAACTAAGGCATGCCAACTCAAAGGTTTAGAGTTTTCATAGTAGAAGACAACATTTATTTGCTG
Organism: Gallus gallus; assembly: GCF_016699485.2. Lineage (NCBI taxonomy): Eukaryota > Metazoa > Chordata > Aves > Galliformes > Phasianidae > Gallus > Gallus gallus. Next base: position 153,644,152 of record NC_052532.1, on the reverse strand, counting down.
TTTTCATAATTTTAAAATATCCCTGTTTCTGGCTGTTGCTTCCTTTGGGCAAGCTCCTAACTGGAGACAGGTGTGCACTTTGACCTAGTAACACAGTTATTTGAGCACACGCACAACAGGTATCACATAAAGTTGTGTTAGACCACAAGGGATCTTTTAGCATTGTTGCTGTTTTCCTGCTACTTCTCAATAATCAGACTGAAAAAAAACATATGTAGAACTATCCTTTTTTTTTTTCTTTCTTTTTTTCTTTTTTTGTTCACTTTCAGTCTTACAGAAGGGGAGGTCATATTAGCCATGCAAGAAAAGAGGATATGCTAGAGTCCAAGAGGTCCAAGAGTACATGGAATTACTAGGCAATTGCATGTGAACTCTCCAGCATAGCTAAGAAGTTGCTTTTCATTAGACTTAGTTTCAGAGCAGAATAAAATAATGCAATTTATACTGCTCCTACCTTTGCTACTTGAGTTGTTTAGATCAGAAAATGTTATTTAGTAAATGTGTGGTGAAACAGCATATAATCAGTGTTAGATGCTGCATACTCATGTGGCACTTACTCATTTGGCACTTACTACATCTTACACTTTAGACGAGTATTCTTACAACCCACTCATTTCATGTTGAGTATTACAGGTTTTATGGAAATAGGTTACTTTCTCCATCACATCTGTTTATTTGTCAGAGAGGAAGGGAAAGTGAAGCTGCACACAAAAATTTATCCAAGGAAATATCAGTGATAACAGTTGTTCTGTGATAGTTATGTTCAATGCTAGCATCAGCGTTACCACTCTTGCATTGTCAGAGTCAGTCTCCCACAGCATGTTTCAGATACTAAGTTCTACTCTCTCAGTACTGCCATGAAAATAGATTTAGCCATTAAACTGATGACAGATAAAAGATTGGAGAAATTAAAGCCATTTGTTTATGTTTGGCCATGCATATCATATGCACAAACTCATATTTGAATATGGCTGTACGTACACCTCTTTATGTCTAGAGACAGGCATACAATGAAAAGAGTAGAGATTTTTAAAGACTTAGAATATGAGAAGTAGAGATGTATAATAGTCACAACACTTTCCCTGGCATTTGTGAGACATCACTTCCTCAAAGTAAAAATATTAGTATTCTAGCAAAAGGAGCCTGTGAAGCAGTTCTTGAAAAAGAATGACTGTATAGAACAACAATGTGAAAAACAAAGGAACTGTGACAGGACAAAAAGCCTCACCATATGGTAGAAAGCTAGGATTGCAGTAAAACCTACGGCAAGTGCTAAGTATGTATTAATTATTATTGCGCAGCAACTAAAAAAAAGCTTGTGTAATTAACCTCAAAGTCGCTCTCAAGTGATTTTTTCCTCTAGGCATGAGCTTTGTCAGGAAGTTTAGCAAATGGTGGATGTTTCAACATCATTTTTACAATAGAAGAGCCTTTGAACCTTAACCATAACAGACCTACTGTCACGAGACTGTTATTATTTATGACTCCTATTATCTTTTGTCTTTTGTTTCCAACAAAAGCCTTTTAGCTAAACAGTACTCAAAAATTGTAGGGTAACACGAGTCTTACCCCAGATTATTTGCAAGTTAAGCTAGTAATGTTCCTGAAAGCATGACCCTAATCATTCTTCTGTGACAAGTACCTGTGTGTTCATGAGCACTTTTTAGTGCTTGTATGAGATGGAGATCTTTGAAAATGAGCTCAACATTTAATTAGGGACAAAGTTTAAGACAGATACTTGGAAAGTCAGACATCAGGAACACAAGGTTTGCTTTTGTGCTATTTCAGTTACTGAGACACACTACTTTTACATTAGCCAGTTCTTCTCCAGAGCTTCTCCCTTCTGGTCATTGATTTTTTTTACTGCTTTACATGTTCCTGGACATGACAGAAATTTAAGTATGATGTGACCTGTTGGTGGGCACTAGAAGCAAAGAGGAAAAGAAATAAGGAAAGGTGAGCTAAGGGAAACAAGCATAGTGAACAAGGGATACTAGGAGAAAGTAATAGGAAGGTTGAGATGAAGGATATCTCAGAATAACTCATATCGGTGTGTTCAAGAGACCTTACTGGGGAACTTTTCCTTTTAAGTGTTACTACCCACACTGATTTTGGCTGCGATGGTTAATACTGCTGTAAGAAGTGAGAGCAGGGTAGCAGGCAAAGAAATTGGGAGAGGCTGTTCAACTTCACAGTCTTCCTGGGATCTTCACTGGCACTAAAGACTTCCAGGGGCAAATGTAAGCCCATTCCTTTTCAAAGGTCTAAAATATCAATAAGTTAAGACAATGCCCCACAATGATTTGGTTCCTGCTTGGAGAGGGAGAGAGCTGCACTCAAAATTTCCTCCTCTCAGGGCATTGCACTGACCCATGAAATCTGATTAGTAGAACTTCCCTCCAGGTGGCCTTTCTGGGATGTCTGGTCAAAACTGAATGTCTGGTAGCACTCAAGATGCTTTGAAGTCCGAAAAATTGGAACATCTGTCTGTTCCAAAACTAATAAGAAGGATCTTGGAATTCATAATTAGAGGAATAAAGCATTTCCCTTTCTGGGAACAACACTGTGCACTGTATATTCCTGTATAATTTAAAGAAGACACATATTTATTTTTAATATGTTTAATATTTGCAATTTATTTCACCAAGAGCTAGTTTGGTCATGGCTACCAAGCTCTTTCTGAGCAAATTTCCAAAAGACAGTTGATATTCTGGAATTAGTGGGACCAGTTCATTTCCGACGCAGGCAGTAAGTACACCACTGGTGATAGTGGTACTGCTCCCATCCCCCTCAGGGAAGAAATCAGGCAAACTGTCATGGAGTTATCTAGATCAATCTGTGCCCATGACAGGGAGGCAGTAGGCCTGTGGGCCCCCCGGCCCCAAAAATGGGAAGGGAAAAAGGGGAAGGGTAGGGAGATGGGAGCTGGGCCCCAAAAACAGAACAGTGGCAACAATCTAAGGAGGAAAACTTAATATTACTAAATATGATATCAGAATACAAGATAACACAATATAATACAATATGATTGAAATTGAGGCTAATAAATAAAATAAGACAGTGTCCAAAACCAAAAGGCCTACTATGAGCTGAAGGTGCATGGCTGGGGAGCACACCTACACACTGCCAGACAGTGAGTGAGAGAGAGCTCAAGTCCGAGAGTGAGATCCCATGACTTCCTCCCGTGACATATCTTCCCCTCTGACTGTGAAGTCGCCTGGGATATGTAGTTCTTCTCTTCTGAGAACCAGGTATCCAGACAGTTGTCAGTCCAGAACTGGAGTATTAACTCTTTAATTACCCGTGCTTTACATGATGTTATGATGTGGAATACCGATAGCAAAATTATAAAAACATGACACCAACAAAAGCACCAATATTAGTGGCAAAGATCTCTTTTTTTTTTTTTTCCCAGCGTACCAGAGGGTGTAGGTAATTTGGCAAGGAGGAACAAAAGAATTAAAAATGAGGTTATCAGTACAGAAAATTGAACCTCGTCAGACTCAATCAACCAAGCAATAAGTTTCCTCACTTCTTTTGATACAGAATGGCTACCCCAACATACAAGTCTCCCGAGGCCCCATAATTTAAACAAGTAGCTTTCTGGCAGGTATATGTACATGCAATGACCACGATTTTCAAAAGGGAATTTGGATTTGCAGTCCCATCACTCTGGATACGTTCTGTTTGATTTCCAGTTTGCTCCTTGTTACCACTTGTCCCACTAAGCTGTCACTTAACTGGAAGTTGGATCAACAGATTTGACAGCTTCTTCAGTTCTGTAGTGGTGGACTGGCATAACTCTATATGATGTGAGAAGACATGAGTAATAGAAGATATTTGTTGATAAGTGGATAATTGTTTGTATATTGTTTCACACAGGGAAAACATATGCTTCTGATCTCAAGGGACTGTCTTGCATTTGTACAATGTCCCAACCTCTATGTTTTCCTTTGCACCAATTCATCTAAAGACAAACATCACTGTGGGGACAGTTAATTAAATATTCTTCCAGACTACATGAATTCTGTTTTTTTCTAAGTCAAGTTTCCATAGATTGCAATACAATCAACGTGGTTGTTGTTATGCTTTTCGTACATATATATATATATATATATGTGTATATGCTTTTGTGTGTGTGCTTTTTTGCCCTACATCCTCCTTTAACAAACTCCATCATACAAATCCCATTGCTCTGGTGGATAAATATTAAAAAAGATATTTACTTCATTTCACTCCCTTAAACTGTATGGACCTCGGTCCACGTTAGGTATTCGTACAGTGCAAATCCATACATCACAAATATAAGCTTATCTGTTCCTGATGACATTCAAATACCTCAAAGAAACATTTTGGTATTTATGGTGATATTACACTCAGAATATTTAAATAAATGTTTTTATGTTTCAATATTCCCTTTTATCCCACTATCGCTCTCTTCAACAATAAAATAAAAGATTGTTCAGCGAAAATTTGCACACGGGAACTGACAAGGTGGAGCACCAAAGGGCTTTCCAGAGCTGCCTCCTGTTACTAAAATTCACTCACAGAGTTAGAAGCTGAGTGCTAAAGCACTTACTTTAGGTTCCTGCTGTTGCTATCCTTCACCTCACCCGATGAAGGAGAGCCCAGAAATTCCAGGTCAAAGCACTGGGCATAGGGAACAACTGAGGTTGCTTGGTCAGGATCTAAATCATTCCAAACTCAGCAGTTTTCATGTGATATCTGCCTTGACAACTCAGTCTGACAGTTCCTTTGCAAAGTAAATTTAGACACGATAGCAATGTTTCTTTAAGTTTTGGACCTTCTGGGCAAAGAATAGGGAAAACCTTGAAGAAAAGTGGCATAACAATAACTCTACCTATTGCCCCTTGGTTTCTGCTAAGTCCTTTGTAAACATGCAGACAGATTTCTGCACTAAAACACAGTATGCACAATATACTTCACTGTATTTGAAGCTGATGTCAGATTACTTATAAACATGGAGTTGTCATTAGCATCTAAAGGATGCATGCATATTTTTTCACCTGAAAATGAAAGAATAGCTTTCACTGAGAGAAACAGTTCCAGAATGGTGTGTGTGTGTGTGTGTGTGTGTATGTGTGTGTGTGTAGGGGGTAGCAGAGGCTATGACATAGCATATGAAGTCAATAGTGTAGTTGTTATTATTTATACATGAGTAAAGATTACAAATGCAGGCAATAGCTCAGATCTCTCACCCCCTGGATCTGTGAAACCTGTCACTCAGTCTCCTGCGGTGTGTCTTCCTGTCTCCGAGCCATTGGACCACCTGCTGCCATGACTCTCATCTATTGCATCGCCCGAAGGCCTCGATGATAACAGCATTGATTCCAATGTACATCTAATTACTTCTCATAATCTATTCATTTCACAATAGTGTAGTGAAACATCTGTCACATCATAAACTCTTTAGTATCCTTATCAAACCACCAAAACATACTCTGCTGCCAATTGGCAGCTACCTTGCTTTCTCCTCTTATTAATATGATGCAAACATATCTATGTTTTTTTCGGTTGTTTTACATGAATTTCCCTGATGACCAGTGAAAAAGAATTGGGCAAACTGCAACTGTAATGTCTGTTCACTACATAGTGAGGTACTATTATTGATGTCATACAAATATCAGTGAAAATTGCTTTGTTTCTTCTAGAGATAAAGGCTCTAAATAGAGTCTTTAACATTTATAGCACAATAATAGATGTCTCCCTTCCTTGGCTCTGTGTGACTGATTCATTTACTAAAATAAGCATCACAGGAATTATTACATTTGAGTGGTATATTGCATTGCAAAGGCTTTTACCTTTATAGCTTTTACTCTACCTGTGGGTAATTAATGCCCACTCTTTCTTCATGCAAGAAATCAAGAGCAAGGAGACCTATTAGCACATATTTTTATTATCAAACTATAGAAAATCTATCTATCCCAATAGGATCATGAAGATGCAGTCATATCTAATAAAGGGGGCTGATTAGTCCATTGAAAGGAACTTCAGATATTCAGGCAACAACACAGAAATAAACTGAATGTTATGGTGCTGGTTTTCCATTATATACTAATTTAGTGTGAACAATAAATTCTCCGTGAAAGGAGGGGTATATTAACTGCATACTCACTTTCATTTTCAATGTTTGCATTGAACAAACTGAGTTTTGTCTTGTTTTAAATCTGCAATGGGAATGAATTCAGTGTTGATTCGATAACTTTAGAAATGGGAGCCATTTGTTTAACCATAGAACAGATAAAATCTAAGCAGCCATTATGGGTGCTTCCTCACAGTGCACTTCAGCCTGGATTTTGGAGGATCCACTTTTCCATGGCCTTTGAGTAGCCAGTGAGGAGGCTAATTTGGATTCTCTGACAAAGCTGTAGTGTAATGCCAGTCACTGTAGTTATTTTTATTATCTGAACATCTGGCAGTAAGGAACTGGATTGCAATCACCAATTCAGACCACATTTCATTCCTGACCTTGCTGAGAATCACATGGGTGACCTAAAGGTGAAAGAGTCCATATCTCATTACCAACCCCCAAGACAGCCAGTTCTCTTTTATCCATTTGTCAATATATAATGCAGTTCAATATATAATGCAACCTGAATATTTATCAGCCTCTATTTTCATCTCTTGTGCATTTTCTGCTTTGGAATAGGTACCATTTTTACCTTTTTACTTAAGGCATATGTTTTTACATAAAAATACACTGACTACTCCAGCACTGTGGGAAGCGTTCAAATATTTTACTGTTATTAGCATATCTTAATTATGAGCATGTCCAATGTGTAAGTCACTTGAAAGTTAGTTTTTGACCTTTTCAGTTCTTCATGCTGCATTGTTGAATGGCTGGGATTTATGAATTGGGAGCATTCCTCCCCGTTAAGGGAGAAAGAAGGTAGAAGACATTTTTGATCTAAAGACAAAATGGAGCCCTGGGAAAATAGTGGGTGGCAACGCTGCCCACAGCAGGGGGCTTGGAACTCGATGATCTTTAAGCTCCTTTCCAACCCAGGCCATTCAATGCTTATATGATGGAAACTCAGAGCTCACAGAACAGCTCAATACTAAGTGAAGACTGACCTTCTGATTCTTCGTTCCAAGTATCAAAACTTACTTTATCATGGCTATGGAAGAATTCAATTCTTTTCTATCTCACTTACATGAGCTACAGTATATAGTTTGTAGCAAAGTGTCCAGAAGGGAGAGTTATGTATGCAGTAGTGTAGTGTTCATCCACTGAGACTGATAATATCTTTGGATTACTTTGCCCTGTGTGTTTTCTTCAGAAGCCATATATGGATTTTGCTGTTCATGGTCTCCCACTGTGGTTTCACCATGGGCCAAAATGCCTTGTGGATTGACTGTAAAATGTCACCCTGAGAAGAGTATAGCGTACTTTCTCAGTTATGTTCCATTTGCGTCAGGAAGCTGCCATGGTACCTAGTTTTTTGTATGCCAGAGGGGCAATATAATGACATGAAACAAGAAATCTAATGGAGAGTGTCCCTACCTAGAGCAGGAGTGTTGGAACTAGATATTTTTAAACACCCTTCCCATTCTATCATTCTATGATTTTATGAAAACAATGATATATAACATTTTTCCATAAGCATATTATACTCCTGGAATTCTCATAAATCCATGTCAGAATAACAGTTTCACCAAAAACATAAACAATATTGAGAATAAAGTGAGATTAATATAAGGTTTTGAAATTTTAAAGAATAAATTGCAGAAAGTTAATTTACTATTTCACTTTCAAGGTTTTCTTCATAGGATTGATAGATCAATTTGAGCATTTTTCTTCTGAAATGAAAACTGAGTTTCTAATGTAGTTACATGGTTCTGGGAAGTAAAGATTTATAAGATATCACAAAAATAACAGTCAAATCTTGAAAGAGATGATGTTAGGTTTTTTACAAATATTTTTCCCATGACATCATCTAAATTACAAGTTACATTTAACATTCAAATACTATAGTACCAAAGTACGTAGTACACAGTGTCATTAACAAGGACTGGAAATTTTAAGTGGGAAATTTCAAAATGAAAGATGTTCAAAAATTTAAATTATACAAGCAGATAAGAATAACATCTATGGGCATATGGAAAAAATTTACCAGTGTTGCACTTAAAGACTGGATCAAAACTAAGTGGATAGAAGGTATTTTACTTTGATAGCTGTATTGAAGGGGTTACTGGAATAAATAAATAAATAAATAAATGACAACAAACCAGCACTCAGTACTGTAGCAATATGCGATATTCTAGTTCGCATTAAGGAAATATCTGTAAATTAAGATAAGGAAAATATCTGTAAATTATTTTGGAGTAAATGAAAGAAATGTGCTCAGCGTAATTGGGATATTCAATGGTATTGGGGAGAAAAAAGTATCTATTTTTCTTAACAGGAAGTTCAATTCTGAGGCAAAATGAAAAATTTAAGAGATCAAATATTAGTTCTAAAAGTCTAAAAATAACATTTAAGACAATATCAAAATGTAACCCCTATTGCTTTTCTGAAACCATGGACTTGACCCAGATTTTCAAATACTTCATCTTCTTCCCAAAGGGAGTTTTTCAAAAAATTTGTTGTCCATCAGAAGTAGATAAATAGATGAACAGAAATATTTCAATGTTATTTCAGTATAAATCTCTGGATTAGGGAAATACGGAGACCTAATAACAGAAAAGCAAATAGGCATATAGAACTTAAAGCAAAATGGTGTGGTGAATCGATCTTGGCCAGCTGCCATACGCTCGCTCAGTTGCTCTCCCTCTCCTCATCAGAACAAGGAGGGAGAATAGGATGGGTCAACATAAAGACAGTGAGATCACTTACCAGCCATTGCCATGGGCAAAATGGACTTGACTTGACGAATAATGATTTATTATCAGTCAAAATAGTTTAGAGCTATGAGGAGCAAAGACAAAAAAATTAATAAAAAAAAAGCAACACCTTCCTCCCACCCACTTTTTTCTCATGACCTTTAAAGGTCGCTTCCAACTCAGAAAATTCTGATTCCTTTGCAGGAGCCCAAGGCATCTCAGAGTGGAGGGAAATAGGGCTGTGATCCATCCACAGCAATTCATCTTTGCCACTTCTTTGTCACATTTATCCCCTGCTCCATGATGGGTCCTATCCACAGTCTGCAGTCCTTCAAGAACTGCTCCAGAGTGAGCTCTTCCAAGGAGGCCATCTTTCAGGATAAGACTACTCCAGCATGAGCTTTTCCTTGGCAAAATATTCACCTGCTCTGGTGTGAAGTCCTCCATGGACTACAGTGTTGATACCTGCTCCTGCATGCTCTTCTCTCCACGGGCTGCAAGGAAATTTCTGCTTGGACAGCTACACCACCTCCTCTCTCTCCTGCTTCTCTGACTTCGGTGTTCGCACTGCTCTTTCTCACTTAATTTCACTCCTGCTCTGTCCGTTTGTCTTTTTCTGTACTTTCTTAAGTACACTTTCCGCAAGGTGCTGTCAACTTGTCTGCTGGGCCCAGCTGTGCTTGGCAACAAAGTTTGTAATTACACATCTCTTGAAATTAGAAGAGAAGGAGGCAGGAAGGCAAGACATTAAAAATAAACATTTAATGACTTTCAGTTGTTTGGAATGTAAGCACTGTGAAACAGCTCTTTAATACCAAGACCCCCCCCTGTGAGTAGGTAGCTTTTATCTGTCTATGCTCATAGTAATCAGCTGCAAGACCTGTTTTCCTGGTCATGTACTGGCACAACTCTCCTTCCAGTTGAACTGTAGAAATTATCTCCACGGGAGAACCTCTTGGAACAAGTCCAGAGGAGGGCCACTAAGATGATCAGAGGGCTGCAGCACCTCTCCTGTGAAGAAAGGTTGAGGGAACTAGGCTTGTGTAGCTTGGAGAAGAGAAGGCCCCAGGGAGACCTCATTGTGGCCTTCCAGTATTTGAAGGGAGCATATAAAAAGGAGGGTGAACGTGGGTGGATAGTGATAGGACAAGAGGGAATGGTTTTAAACTGAGATGGAGAAGGTTTAATTTAGATATTAGGAGGATGTTTTTCACACAGGGGGTGGTGACACACTGGAACAGGTTCCCCAAGGAGGTTGTGGATGCCCCATCCCTGGAGGCATTCAAGGCCAGGCTGGATGTGGCTCTGGGCAGCCTGGCCTAATGGTTGGCAGTCCTGCACGTAGCAGAGGGGTTGAAACTGGATGAACATTGTGGTCCTTTTCAACCCAGGCCATTCTATGATTATTCTATGATTCTATGATTAAGATAAAAAGAGTCTGCAGAAGAGTGCTCTTGTTCTCTGCTGCAGGACATTTTTTGTAGGGAAGGTTTTGTACTGGTTCCTAACTGTCACCTCCATTAGGTGTTCTCAAGGGAGTGATGCAATGGTTCCAGTCTCCAGGACATGGTTCTCGGTCTAGATATTCTTCTGCCTCTCCTTGTCTGCTTCACAGGTTTATTTTCTCCTGTATAAACAGCTAACACTTTATGCCCTTTTACTATGCTGTCCTAAGTGGTGTTCTTAATACCCATAATCTTTTTTTTTGGGTGTTAAGTAAGAATTAAACTTCATTCAAATAGAGAAAAAAAGATTGTAGTCTCCATATTTGTGCCCAGAAATGGATCTAGTAGAAATAATCAGTTTTACTAAAGCCGCTGCCTCACATCCCAAACCAAAGCTAGAGTGAAAAAAAAAACAAACAAAAAATGTACTTATGTTTTCTTTGAAGTTAGTCTAATTTTTAAAGAAAAATAAATGAGTTTTAAAAGTTTTTGAGAAGTTTGGAACTGGATTCGTTTTGGCCAAAAAAAGAAAAAAAAAGAAAAAAGAAAAGAAATTGTTCCTTCTCAAGTGTCTTAAAGTGTAGAGAAAATGCTCATGTTCTTTAGTCTTTCTTCAGAGAACAGTGCAGCTCTACATAATGAACACAAGTTTCATGCCTTGGATATAAAATTAATTTCCAAAACATTGCAATACCGGGACAGCTGTACAGTACAAATCACTATTTTTTATACCACCAAGACCAGATTGCATGAGTTTTTCACACATTGGTTAGAGGAAAAGACAATTGAATAGTGACAGCTGAACCCGAATGGGCTTCCTAGACAGCTGAATTTGGATACTGAGGTTCTTAGAATCAAAGAATCATAGAATTGCTCAGGTTGGAAAAGACCATAAAGATTATCGAGTCCAACCACGAGCTAACCATACTACCCTAACTCTAACAACCCTCCACTAGATCATGTCCCTGAGCACCACATCCAAATGGTTCTTAAACACATCCAGGAATGGTGACTCAACCACCTGCCTAGGGAGCGTATTCCAGTGCTTAGCAACCCTTTCTGTAAAGAAGTGTTTCCTGATAGCCAACCTAAACTTACCCTGGCACAACTTGAGTCCATTTCTCCTCGTCCTGTCACCTGTCACCAGTGTGAAGAGACCAACTCCACTCTCACTGTAAGCACCTTTCAGGTATTGGAAGAGAGCAGTAAGGTCTCCCCTCAGCCTCGTCTTCCCCAGACTGAACAGCTCCAGTTCCTTCAGTCACTCCTCATAGGGCATATTCTTCAAGCCCTTCACAAGCCGTGTTGCCCTTCTTTGGACCTGCTCCAGCACCTCAGTGTCCTTTCTGTACTGAGGTGCCCAAAAATGAACACAACACTCGAGATGAGGCCTCACCAATGCCAAGTACAGGGGCAGGACTGCTTCCCTAATCCTGCTCACCACACCATTCCTGATGCAAGCCAGGATGCCATTGGCCTTCTCGGCCACCGGGGCACACTTCTGGCTCGTATTCATCTGACTGTCAGTCAGTACACCAAGGTCCCTTTCCATCAGGCAGCTTTCCAGCCACTCCTCCCCAAGCCTGTAGGGTTGCCTGGGGTTCTTGTGACCAAAATGCAGGATCCGACACTTGGCCCTATTGAAACTCATACAGTTAACCTTGGCCCATCGATCCAGTTCTTCATAGTATATGGAAGACTATGAAATGGAGAAGATTCAAGGGAAAACTGGAGATATTAAGTGTGAAAACAAGTTTGGGACTGAGCAGGCTCACTTTCTTCTGATTGTCCATTAGACAGCTAACCAAAAGGCTATCTTTCTACAGCCATCATATTTTTTTACATCATCTTCATGTATGGATGTTAAGAAAACTAATTTTAAAGAATACACATATGTGACAGACATCCTAGGAGAGAGGGTCATGTTGGGAAGAAGATGATGTAATACCCAAGAGAGGTTTTGGCTTTGCTGAATTTTTAAAAAGAATAACTAACAATGTCAGGGAGCGGGGTAGTTATTGTATAGTCCCAGCTACCATGCAAAAATGCAACAAAATTTAGATGCATTTCAGATAATTCTGGATACATAGTTGAGTTGCAGAAGATAGATACCAGCAAAATCCACAGATAGAAATGAGCACTTCCAGAGATCAGTCCAATTTGTTGCAGCAAATTACCATGTGAAGTATGTTACTACTCACTGTCTTTGTCTCTTTTCTAGCAACTAGGACTGGAGGTCAACAGTAATTTAAATCAGGTTTATCAGTAAGGTGCAGAATTTAAGTGGGAAGAGTCTATTCCAGCATGGATTTAATTCAATTGGTTTGTTACACATTTTTTTCTGTCGTTGTTGCTGCTGCTGTTTTTTCTTCATTTGTTTGCCACAGTCTGGGCTCAGTTGTCTTTTTAGTTGAAATGTTTTTTAGCCTGAACAGCACTAACTGAAATGCAGTAGCTCCAGATTCAACTGCAGTCTTGGAAGGGCTTTTCTCTTGGTGTTTATGGGAATAGAATATAAGTATATATAGTCACAAGGACTAAGTATATACAGTCACAAAGACATTAACATTACTCATGTTTTCTTATGAAGTTGAATGCAAGAAGGGAACACTCAGTCATCTGCTCGTATGACACTGAAATTATTGTTGATTAAGCATACCCTGGAATGTCAGATTTTGTCAGAACCCGTGGTTGCCTCACCTTCTGACAAGTACGAAGAAAGAATAACAATGGAGAAAATATTCTGATGTCAGTGACTATGTGTATAGTTTTATGTTGATTCCTTGATAAGTTTAAAATACCAGATGGTGTGTTAATGCTGCCTTTAGGTATTTATCTTGAGGCTTCAGTGATGGATACAGTCATAATCAGGTGCTCTGAAGCACCTCCTGTAAGAACCCAGTTCTTTTCCAAGCAGGAAACCTAGGTTGCTAACTGAGCACCCTAAAAAAATACGTGATGTACTGTAAATAGCCCTCAGACCCTTCTTTTCATAATACTATATAGATTCAGTGTTCAGGAAAGGAAGCATCTCTATGATCTTTCACAGATATTTAGACCATTTCCAGCCCTTGAAAAACTCTGCAGAAGTAACAGTCCTGCATAATCCTGTTATGTTCCAGCTGAGGCTTATGCTCCTTGGGTATTGGAATCATTAATAAATTGTATATGCTGCACAGTAGTAGAGCAGCCTTGACAGGACAAGGGACTTACTCAGCTGAGTGCAGTTGGAGATTGAATGCAGAAGTGTTTTTAACCTATTTACATGAGTAAACTATCTGCAATATTCAGCTAAGGCCTCTCAACTTTCAATACTCTTCTGAGTATTGAGTTACTGAGGTAAGAAGGAATTTCTGGAGATCATCTAGTGACACTCTTGCACAAGAAGGGATTTCCAGAGCAGACTGCCCAGGAGCATGTTTTGGTTCTGAATATCTCAAAGAAAGGTGACTCCACAACCTCTCTAGTCATTCTACTCCAGAGTTTTACCTCTTTCATAGTAAAAAAAGCCTTCCCTTAAATTTAAATAAAAACTTCCGTGTTTCAGTTTGTTCCTATTGCCTCTTATCCTGTTGTGCAGACTGAGATGAGCTCCATCTATATTCCTCCTCATCACATTCCTGAAAGCTTTCTCTTCTCTGGGCTGCTCAGTCCCAGCCCTCTCAGCCTCTGCAAACATACTCTAGCACTTTTATCATCTTCCTATCCCATTGCTGGTCCAGTACTTCCGTGTCTTTTGGGAGAGTCCACACTGGACCAAGCACTCCAAATTTGTCTTTGCTTTGTAGAGGGGAAGCATCACCTACCTTGACCTTCTGTCTATATCTTGCCCAATACAACCATGGAGGAAGTTGATTTTCTTTCCTACAAGATTGAACTGCGGGCTCATGGTCATCTTGGTTCCCACCAGAGCACTTCTTCTCAGGCCTCCTCTGCAAAGCTACTTTCCAGTCAGGACTGACCTGGGGTGTCCACAGGCTGCTCCCAAAAACTTACAGTGTTTGTTACCTGCTCACTGAGATGCACTTTCTCACATGATCCCTGAACTTTCAGGCCTGTCGGTGCTGATGGCCAGCAAATATGACAACTGATAGGCTGGCCCTGAGGAGATATTTGTGCCGTATCTTCACTTAGGTAGTAAAAGGTTTTAGTGTTTTATGTACAGCTTCAGTAATGCTTACCACTTTATCCAAATAAAGGTCTTACATTAACACAGTCTTCTGAAACTACCAAAGCTTCTCATAGAGTTTTCAGTTGAGCAGTTGTGACCTACTGTATTTAAAGGTGCTCAACAGCTCTGAGTTACAGGAAAACATCGCTCTATTGTTTAAAAACATTTTTCACTTCAATTATCTTTTTCTGCAATAGGCTGAATTCACTATGAAATACGAATTAGATTTGTGAAGGGTTAAGCAGCTGGGCATCCTAGCAAATCTGTTAGATTTTTTTCTTTCCAAAGGGTAACAAAGAAATGAGTTCAAAACATGTACATGTGCATGTTCTTTAGACACAGTATTCTTATTTTGATAAGCATATTTGAATTAATTCAAGGTCACATATGCTTTAGTACTGGAAACATACATAGTACTTTGCAGGCTATTTCACTCCCTTTGTAAAGCACACACTTTGTAACACCACAGAGGGGAATTATTGGCTTGGTGCTAACAATTCTTTTCAGAGAATTGCACTGTCTTGTGTGCCACAGTGGAAAATACATCAAGATAATTCCCTCATCACTGCCTACCCACCCACCCGCTCCCTGTAGTCTGAGATGAACTGTCTAGTCACATATTGTAATGCTGCTTCTGGTAAGATGTTTGATTTTTTTTTTTCCTTCTCAGAGCAAAGCGCTTCTGGAGCCTATATTTATTCTGACATTTCTTTTTTTTCGTGCATACACATTGCCTGTAAGAGGTTCTTTGTATATTGTCGTTACTGATATCATAAGAAATTCTAGAATTGAAGAGTATTTAAAGTAGATTCATGTGTGAGAGATTTTATAGGGTTATTTTTTAGAAATTCCTTGCCGCTTTTTACTTAGCTCGGCATCATAATGATTTCAGAAATACATACTCACATGCAGGGTGTGTGCTGTGGGATAGGAACCAAAAATTAACCAACACATGAAAATCTTTTGTTCTTAATGACGGAATATAATGGAAACCTAGTCTTCTACTGTATATTATCATCAGGTAAATTAGTTACACATATAATAAGATTTTGCTGTATAAATTATAAATGAAATAAACAATTCTGTCACCATGGTGTGCAATGAATACACCACATGTTATATGTAAATATATTAGTCATTTGCCTTTTGTTTATGTGTCACAGGAATCCATTTTCTTCCTGGTTCAGTTCCTATTCCCAGTGGGTTCTTACTAAAGTCATCTCAGCCCTTCATGTAAAAGCTTTTTAAAGTGGAATTACTTTCCCTTTTTTTTCCCTCTCTTTTTATTTTTCCGCCTGGTTTTAATAATGGCTGCTTTTGTGCCAGTTTCATTTAGCGCTTCAAACTGTAATTTTATTTGAAAGACAGAGGAAGAAATAATAAGGAAGGCAGAAAGAGTCTACATGACATATCATTATAATACAAAAAAACATATTGAAATCATTTTTTTTATTTTCATTTTTGTCTTCAAAAATTAAAATATGTACCATAAAGCCACTATGAATATTTGAATGCACAGTTCAGTCCTTCTTTCCAAGGAGTGACATTTTTATTTTCCATGCAATACAGTCTATGCAGGACGATGTAAATTTGGGCTTTTTTTGGCCAGTGCCACGCAAGAGCCTGAAAGCCCTTTGAACCCAGAACAAGAAGCAACTACTGTCCGTGAATGATGGCTTTAACATACAAAGTCCAATAAATAATCTAGAATTTTATATTCAATCACATTCCGTTCATATTCATCATGGATTATCTTTTGTGCTCCCATAGACTATTCCTGCCCTCCCCAGGGAGCCAGAGTTGAATTGAATATACCTCATTATATTTGGGATGGCCTAATGGAAGAGGCAATACTTAGCACATAAGCAGACTAAAGTTTCATGATCAAGATTGGCTAAAAAGGATATTTGTAACTACTATTTTCATTTCCCCCACAGTGTTAGCTAGCACTTTCTGCAGGGTGAATGATTGTACCTTGACATTGTTTACAAGGCCAATTATATCTTTATTTTTGGAGCTATTCCAAAGGCTATTAGAAGAGATTTTTTTTCTCTCTTGTTGCATTTTTATAGAAGGCAGAGGAAAGCAAGGATGCTTCTTTTACAGTTTACTTGCAGCTATATCTCCATGGAGGTCTTCTTTGTGCTCTCTCTCTCTCTCTTTTTTTTTTTTTTTTTTTTTAACTGGAGCAGACTGTGGTTAGCAATGGAATACAAAAAAGCAATTCTATTGCCTCATAAGCCACAAAGTGGACTATGGAATTAACATATGAGATGTTATTTCTAATTTATCTCCTCTCTCTGTACTACAAGTACTCTCGAAAGCACTTACATATTTGAAGTCTTGTAGAGATACCAGTTAATGGGAAATGGTTTGCTGTGAGAAGCGATCTACTTGAGTGCATAGAAGAGGCCTCTTTCTATCAACTATTTCACGGGTAATGTTTTACTGTTTCTCTTAGACGGCATGCCATAGAGTATAATAAATTTCAGTTTGTTTATATTCTGTGTCTGTATTTGCACTTTGGTGATTATATTTGAATTCATACAAGATCCCTGTTTTTAAAAAAGAACTTTACCATAATCTTCTCATTAATCCTGTCCTGTTTGTCTGTTATTAATAGGCCACTGTACAATCTATTCTGCTGCAAAACTCCACCAGGCATGACTAATTCAGATAATTAATTTGCTAGAACATTAACACCATCAAATGAGCCTGCTAAACCGGTAAATTTAAAGTAAATTAAACTTAATTTGCAGGTTATTGCAATTAAGTCTGCCTTGTCTTTCTGAGGGATTTCAACATCCTCAGTATTTAAGAGGCAATCATAATGCATGCAAGTGGGCGGGCTTTTTGGCTAATTAACACGAGTCTAATCTGCTTTTCAATTAGGGTGGATGTTTATAATGTGCTGGTGACAGTGTTGCAATTCAGTACAGCATAACAGAAGTGCATGGCATAATTATAGCTGAAAAGAAAAGCTCATGCAGGGCCTGTTTAGGGGTTAATGAGACATTGGCAGCTTCCAGCTGAGGAGATTGAGCCAGTTTAGTGCAGCTTCAAGAGGAAACCACCCATAGGGGTTTCCTTTGAAGTGTCAAAAGGTCCCCTTGTTCTGGGTGGCTTATGTTTCATTTGTCTGAGTGGCATATCAAAAATTGATGAGCTGCCAGCAGCAGTCCTCATGACATTAATTCACCAATTGTGTTTCTAATAGTTTCATCCTTAAATACATTTGGATGTTGATAATGCTAAGAAAAATCAAGGTTCTGAAAACAATGAGAAGGTCTGTGCAGTTCCAAGAAGTGTATACAGACTACACAAATGCATCAGCTGCAAATGTTAATGATGCAGATGACCTTACACTGCTCGTTATGAGCAGGAAGAAGACAAAAATGTATTATACATCCCTTTGCTGAACAGCATTAGAGCTGTGGCAGAGTTGTGGCATTTACTGTTACTTGGGTTCTTGAAAAGCTTAAAATGGGTCAAATTCATCCCTGAAGTAACTTCACTGGCTTCAGAGCAGCTACACCAGAACTGGATTTGATCTGTCATCCGAAGAGTAATGGAAAGGAAGTTAAAAAGTAGAGGTATCAAAGGTACTAGGTATCTCTAATGTAAATAAGTGATTTCTCCAGTCCACCTAAGCTATACATGTGCTTTACAGTCCCATGCATAGGTAACAGGAGTTCTCACACTTTCATGCAAAATTGAATGTTCATGAACAGTTCTGCCTGTCCACAACAGTAATGTGAATTTCAGGGAACACTGGTGACATGGAAAAAATAAAAGTGATTGATGTATTTAAAGATACTTATAAAATCCTGAAGCAGAGAAGGGGCTAGCAGCAAAAAGTTGGCCACCTAGTTCAGTCAGAGAATTCCTGATTTACACGTTTTCTATGGCATTAGTAACCATTGCATGTGAGAATACTGTACTGGAGGAGAATGCTTAGTTGTTGAGTGAGATGCAGCGTTCAGTATATGGTGAACCAAATGCCATGCTCCTTTTTAAGACTGGGAACTGTGCAGTTTGGGACTTGTGGGTTGTTTTTTTTTTTTCATGTATTGAATAGCAAAACGCCACCCAAAGTCTTATCATTCCAAAACTTTACTTGAACCTTTTGCAACTTTTTGAAAGCTTTGCATGGGGATTGATTAACACAAGGCAGATTGAGCCCATGTCACCTGAGATCATTAAATCTGTATCTACCTTCCGCCTAATCAAGGTAGAAGTACAGTTACCCTCTGTCCCCACAAGAAAATTGTAGAGGCCATTCCACTCACCAAAAATTACATCATGATCTGTAAATGCTCTCTCTCCTGTGTCTATAAAAAATGCTTAAGCTGATAAGACATCTATGTTAGTGTGCTTGGTTGTAGGCAGGCAGAACAGAGGTCATTGTCTGCATGGGGAAGGCGGCATATCATAGAATCATAGAATCACAGTATGGTTTGGGTTGGAAGGGACCTTTAAGATCATCTAGTTCCAACCCCCCTGCTATAGGCAGGGACACCTCCCTCTAGACCCAGTTGCTAAGTGCCCCATCCAGCCTGGCCTTGAGTGTTTCCAGGGAGGGGGCATTCACAACATCACTGGGCAACCTGTTTCAGTGTCTCACTACCCTCACAGTAAAGAATTTCTTCCTGATATCTTGTCTAAATCTACCCTCTTCCAGTTTAAAGGCATTACCCCTCATCCTGTCACTGTATGCCCTTATAAAAAGTCCTTCCCCAGCTTTTCTGTAGGCTCCCTTCAAGTACCACTCTACACAGTATGTAAGTGATCTTTTTTGGGGGTGTTCCCTGATGAGGAAAGTCAAGAGATTCATTAGCATCTCTTCATACTGAATGGGTGCATGATCACTACTGTTGAAGTGTATGACAGGTTTTTGGTTATTGCAGGGAGAAAAGATTCTTCCTTTTCTTAACCTAAGATAATTCAAATGGTTGAACAAGCTGGAGGATACATGATCAATGTCTTTGTACATTAATTTGATACCATATCATTGTACTATAAGCATGGATTTTGAGTAAGACAGTAAAACTAAATTCTTGTTGAGTTTTTTTTTTTTTTTTTTTTTTTTTCTCAGTCTGGACTTCTGACTGTGACTTATGGTGTCATCAGTAAATGGGATTTACTAAGATAAAAATACTACTGGTGGCAGAAGTGGCCTTTAAATAACTAAAATGCTCTTATCTGAGAAGCACTTTACCAACTCAGCATATGAACATATACTTCAAGGGTACTTGACAGATTTTTGTGCTTAAGGTCTGTGACTGATGCATCAAATGGACTGATGGCTCAAATGAGAAGGCAGGAAGTACCTTTGTTGGGAATGCAAACTGTCATGTCTTAGAGAGACTTTTTGTCAGTCTTTCCAGACCACCAAATGCAAGATGACACAGGTACTGTTGAACTTGCTATTATTCACTAGCAGAAAAAGGTGTGCAAATCCACAAAGGAGCTAGAAGGGTTCCTGTACAAATATTAATAACAAAGATGTAAATGGCTTATGTTGCATTTTTTTCCCATTTTATGCTGAATGGAAATAGCTGAATGAATATGTGGATTAAACTATACAGACAGTACTGGCAACAAAAGTATAGCACAGTATTCACTATGTCATTTACTAACTTCTGTTCCCAAGCTGATTTCACATTAGCAGCTATAACAACAGAAGGAAATATTATTAAGCAAGTAGCTAACATATGTAAAGAAATATGGATGTGGCTCTGGGCAGCCTGGTCTAGTGGTTGGTGACCCTGCCCACAGCAGGGGGATTGAAATTAGATGATCTTTGAGGTCCTTTTCATCCCAGACAATTCTATGATTCTATGAAATATATCTTGTTATACCTGCATGTAGGTATGAGATCCATTTTCATTCATTTGTCCAGACATCAGTGGATTTTCAAGCATTTGCAAACAAATGTCCTGAGAAATATGAGCGTGAAACCAAAAAGAAGGAACAGGATAGAAAATGAATGTTGAAGACAGAGGTACATCCCATTGGGATCTATTATTAAAGTACATTAGTAAAAAAGAGAATGGTCTTCTTTTCTTCACAGGAAAACTGGAACGCCACACTTCTGTAGAATATGAAGTCTATAACACATGCAGTCTACAGATCACTCAGATCTAAATGAGAAAGGACATTTCTAAGAGAAACTTTTATTAGGAATTGTTAATCAACAACTGTTGGAAACACCATATTGTTTAGAACTCCTGCTAAGTTCTAAACACAAAATTCCTGTATAATTTTTAAAGGCTATGCTAGTGTCTTCACTAGTTGCAGATATGATGTAAGCACACCAGCAAGTGGAGACAAATGCAGTAGCTGCCAGCTAATTAACAGACACTTGTGAAATTTTTGTTCTTCTGTAAGTAGTATACTGATAATATTTATGGGACTATTAGATAACCAAAGTTTTAAATAGTGTGGGGAGTATAACATAGCATGTTCAGAGAAGAAAAGATTCATTAGAAAGATTAAAGTACACATTTTTCTCTCAGCTCTCTACCTGCGTCTCCTCTGGGATCAGAGCACTATGGTGCCAGGTCTTGTGTTGATTCTGTTTGTTCCCAGTGGGAGTCTTCCATCACCCCCATTTTATAATTTAGGCAAGGGTGAAGAAACTCTGAAAATCTTCATTTATGTAGATGGCTGATATCAGTCAGACATGATGTGACAGTGTTGTTGTTTTTTTTTTTAAGCTGGGTGAATTTTTCAGAGTTTATCTCTCAGAAAAGATCAGTTATACAAGAATTAAGATTTTAAGATTATGGCTTTCAGAGAGTGGAGGATATCTGATCTTGCTAAACTTAATGCAAAGATTGGTTTATAAAGTAACCAATATACTTCCCACTAACTAGGTGCAAAAGTTTGTCAGTTCTTTTGCTTTTCTTTACAGTATGGAGAAATTCAGTCAAAGTTTTGATGTGAGCATACAGATCAAGGCAGGAAAGGCGGTGGTGTAGCCCTCTACGTTAAGAAAGAACATGAATGTATGGAAATTAATGATGGTGGTGATAGGGTTGAGAGCTTATCAGTCAGAATGAAAGCAAGGGCCAATAAGGCTGATATTAACATGAGAGTCTGCTACAAGCCACCCAACCAGGATGAAGAGGTGGACAAGACAATTTATAAACAGTTGGGTGAGATCCCCTTGTTCTTGTGGGGGACTTCAACTTCCCAGACATCTGCTGGATTTATAATACAGCAGACAGGGAACAGTCCCAGAGGTTCCTAGAGTGTGTGGGAGAAAACTTCCTGACACAGCTGGTGAGGGAGACAACAAGGGGAAGCAAAATCCTGGACCTGCTGTTTGTTAACAGAGAAGGTCTTGTGGGTGAAGGCTGTCTGGGGCATAGTGATCATGAGATGTTAGATTTCTTAATACTTTTTGAACCATGGAGAGGAGTCAGCAGAACTGCCACCTTGGACTTCCGGAGGTCAGACTTTAACCTCTTTAGGACCATGGTCGAGAGGGTGCCTTGGGAGGTAGTTTTGGAGAGTGTGGGAGCCCAGGAAGGCTGGGAATACTTTAAGGAAATAGTTTTAAAGGTGCAGGAGCTGACCATCTCCAAGTCATGGAAGACAAGCTGATGGGGAAGGAGGCCAGACTGGCTGAACAGAGACCTTTAGCTGGATCTCAAGAACAAAAGGAAAGTTTATGGTCTCTGGAAGAGTGGGCGAGCTACTTATGATGATTACAGGTATGTAGTGAAGCTGTGCAGAGAGAAAATTAGAAAAGCCAAAGCCCAGTTAGAACTGAACTTGGCCACTAAGGTAAAGGAAAACAATAAATATTTCTATAAATACATCAACAGTAAGAGGAGGGCTTTGCAGAATCTCCATCCCTTTTTGGATACCAAGAGCAACTTGGTGACCAAGGATCAGGATAAGGCTGAGGTACTTAATGCCTTCTTTGCCTTAGTCTTTAATAGTGAGACTTGTTACTCCCTGGGAACACAGCCCCCTGCACTGGTAGATAGGGATGGGGAAGAGAATAGGACCTGCATAATCCACAATGAGATGGTTTTGAACCTGCTCCAAAAGCTGGATGCTCACAAGTCCATGGGGCCGGATGGATTGCACCCTAGAGTGCTGAAGGAGTTGGCGGATGTGGTTGCCAAGCCACTCTCCGCAGTCCTGGCTAACTGAGGATGTCCCAACAGACTGGAGACTGGCAAATGTGACACCTGTCTTCAATCATCTTCAGAAAGATGATCCTTGTAGCTACAGACCTATCAGTCTCACCTCGGTGCCGGGGAAAGTTATGGAACGGATAATCTCGAGAGCCATCATGAACCAGTTAAAAGTCAACCAGGGGATCAGGCCCAGTCAGCATGGGCTTACAAATAGTAGGTCCTGTTTAATAAACCTGATTTCATTCTATGATAAGGTGACCCACTTAGTGGATGAAAGTAAGGCTGTCGATGTGGCCTAACTGGACTTCAGCAAGGCCTTTGATGCTGTCCCCCACAACATTCTCGTGGAGAAGCTGGCTGCCCATGGTTTGGATGGGTGTACGCTCCACTGGGTGAAACACTGGCTGGATGGCCAGGCCCAAAGAATTGTGGTCAATGGAGTTAAATCCAGTTGGTGGCTGGTCACGAGCAGTGTCCCCTGGGACTCGGTACTGGGGCTGCTTCTATTTAACATCTTACTAACAATCACCCTCACTAAGTTTGCAGACGAAGCCAAGCTGGGAGGGAGTGTTGATCTGCCAGAAGGGAGAAGGGCACTACAGAGGGACCTGGATAGACTGGATTGATGGGCCAAGGTTAACTGTATGAGTTTCTATCGGGTCAAGTGTTGGATCATGCATTTTGGTCACAAGAACCCCAGGCAACCCTACAGGCTTGGGGAGGAGTGGCTGGAAAGCTGCCTGATGGAAAGGGACCTTGGTGTACTGACTGACAGTCAGACGAATACGAGCCAGAAGTGTGCCCAGGTGGCCGAGAAGGCCAATGGCATTCTGGCTTGCATCAGGAACGGTGTGGTGAGCAGGATTAGGGAAGCAGTCTTGGCATTGTGAGGCATTGGTACTGTACTTGGCGTTGGTGAGGCCTCATCTCGAGTGCTGTGTTCATTTTTGGGCACCTCAGTACAGAAAGGACACTGAGGTGCTGGAGCAGGTCCAAAGAAGGGCAACACGGCTTGTGAAGGGCTTGGAGAATATGCCCTATGAGGAGTGACTAAAGGAACTGGAGCTGTTCGGTCTGGGGAAGACAAGGCTGAGGGGAGACCTTACTGCTCTCTTCCAATACCTGAAAGGTGCTTACAGCGAGAGTGGGAGTCGATCTCTTCTCACTGGTGACAGGTGACAGGACGAGGAGAAATGGCCTCAAGTTGTGCCAGGGTAAGTTTAGGTTGGCTATCAGGAAACACTTCTTTACAGAAAGGGTTGCTAAGCACTGGAATACGCTCCCTAGGCAGGTGGTTGAGTCACCATTCCTGGATGTGTTTAAGAACCATTTGGATGTGGTGCTCAGGGACATGATCTAGTGGAGGGTTGTTAGAGTTAGGGTAGTAAGGTTAGCTCGTGGTTGGACTCGATGATCTTTATGGTCTTTTCCAACCTGTGCTATTCTATGATTCTATGATTCCTAAGAAGCAAATGTAAACAGATTATATTATTGATCAAGCATACTGGCATACACATGGCAAGACCTTCGGCCTTCAGTAAGAGTACTGTTGCACATGAAATACTCTCCCTCGTGTCACAGGGTAACACATACCTGTAGGGGGATTAACTTATGTTAAAGGTGATGAAAGTTTCAAGTATTCCTAAAGGATAGTTTGCAGGTAAGGATTTGTCTTTCTGATTGCCTTTTTTTTTTTTTTTTCCTGAATGAGAAACTGAGTAACCAGAGTAAAACTGATTAGTACAATCAGTGAGGATGATAAACAAGTGGGCATTCAGAAGACAGGGACAGTTTCCATGTCTAGGTACTCAGCTTTTCATGGTGTTTGGAACCAAAGTCTCAATGGACACCTTTATAGTGGAGAATATTTGAATATTTGGTTTAGTTAACTTTAAGTGACAAAGAAATGGGTAAGAATGTCTCAGTGCCATAGTGTTTACAAGGCATAACAGAGATCTGATTAAATGCTGGAATGTAATGAAGTCAAGTAGTATCCTAGTAAAGCAATCTCGGTATCAGAATATCATCTGGAGCAGGACAGGAGAACAGAAGATTCTGCTTTGAAAATGTCAGATGAAACCTCACAGAGCTTTGCACTTATTTGTTGATTGAAGGAAACATCTCTGTAAGGCAAATCAATACTCTCTTTCTCCTGTAAGTTGTACTTTATACAATGTAATAATAATCTTACATGATTTAGGGGTGGGTATCTTCATGAAGAAACAGTGACAGAAGCTCTACCAAAACATTTCTGATACTCTGTGTTCAGTAACTGATTCCTTTTTCTAAATCAAAACATTCCACATATTTTGCAGAATGAAATAATAATAGATAAACCTTCTTTGAGGACAGAAGCTATATACACAGACACAACCTCATTTTATTTTTTAACACAGATAAAGCATTTTAAGTGAAGAAGTGAAAAGTGACTATAAATATCTTGATATATTGAATGCTCAGAGGGAACTGCATTAGTAAGAAGATTAAAAGTGCATTTCATACATGTAAAATCTAGTGGTTAGACCAGATATTGAAAATACTTCTACTGGTAACATCACATAGAGTTTGGTATATGTGGATGGTGTTTATTGCATTCTTAAAAATGTACAGTTCCATGATTGCTGAGAGGCAAAGTGATGAACAGCTACAAATGCAGTTTATGCTACAAATGGCATTGTAATTTGATAAAAAGAGTTCCATCTAGAATCAAAATTTGAAAATTGCAGTTACTGCACAGATCAAAGAGCAATCCCACAAGCTCAGTAAAGTTGTGTCTATACAATAAATACAAGAACCTTGTGGACAACAAACTGCATCATTGGTTTCTCGCTCAGAGGAAATCATTAGACCACTGGGTTTTATTAAGGGAGAAATATCCTGTTTACTCAGCAAGAGCTGTTAACTTTTTTTACTCCGAGATTAGTTTTAGATTACTTTTGTTTGTGTTTTTCTATAACCCAACCACTGGGCCACGGCCTCTCTGCCCAAGGTTGTGATGTTTTTTTATCCCGCATCTGAATCAAAACAGAACAAGCAAAAACTGACAAAAAAACGACACGATTAATAGCATTCTTATTTTGCGGGGATTTTAATAATTAATAACTATAATAATTTAAAATTCTTAAGACTTAAATTTGGGTATGATGTTGATTATTTCTTTTATTATAGGGATCAATTTTCACAGCTGAATTAGTGGGAGGTTTGTGACAGAAAAATCTTTTGGTATCATCTATATCATTGGTGTCAAATCTTTTGGTTTTTCTGGACAGGATTGAGTGAAGAGGAATTGTATTGGGCCACATATAAAATATATAATATAGTTAGTTTATATAATCAGCAAAACTTGTTAAATATATTTTTTATCAAAACTTTTTTTAAAGGACAAAAACATAAAACTAGTGGGATATCTGCACTTGCTTTTGTGAAACTAATTCATCATTCTGATTTGATGGAAGTGGCTGCAGTTCTTAGTGAATTCTCAAGGTGTTGGTCAGATATTTTTGATGAAATTTTACTCTTCTTGTGTTTCAACCTTGAAAACAGTTGTCCACAACTCTATAAATCATATGCTGTGACTAGTACATGGTCCAAGTATGACGTGAATGAAATTTGCTCAGCCTAGAACATCCTTTTTTATACTTCTTTATAGCATAGGCCTTAACAAATCTGTCTAAATTTCATCTGTTTTTCTCAAAAGCAGAGATAAAGAAATGTCAAAGTATTAAATATCCAAATCATTTTACTGAAATCTGCCTAGTAGGCATAGAAGAGAAAAGAAAGCTCAAAAATAGAAGATTCATCTAGATTTTCGTCCATTATTTAGGTCCAAAGGAAAAAAAATGCATATAACAATCCTTAAAGCTGGTGAACTAGTCTAAAAATCATGTAAAATCTTCAGGTTATGTGGCTGAGGTTTATGTGCTAGTTTCCTTAAGTAACATGGCTTTCTAAAGACTAGCATAGTATCCTAAACCTGTTGTTTTTGCTAACAAAGAGATAAAAAGTATGCATCTAAGTAAGGACACACTGAGACTTTACTTCACTATCTAGGTGTTAAAGTCTTCCAGAGAGTAAGATTTTCACTGTGAAGCTCTGCTAGTCTATCTAATCCTCTTTCTCCCCGCAATTCAGGGTAATGCCAGTCAAAATTCTCCTGCAGGCTCTACATTTTTTGCCTGGCAGAACTCACATTCTGAATGGTTTTCTGTCTGTATTCCTTAAGACATCTCATCTAGGGAGTGTTTCAAGAGCATGCCTGCAAGATTATATACTAGAGGAGTTGTAAGTGGAAAAAGAAAAAGCTGATCTTTGCTATTTATCGACTAAAATAATTATTTCAGTTCTTAGGTACAGATTCAGCATATCTGCCTTAACAGTTAAATGTCACAATGCTTAACATATCCATTACAATCTCCATCAGCAAACTTGAATCTGACTGTTTTATTCTTGTAAAAACGTACAAGTTCAATCACCTCCCAAGCAAGCTTGGGAATCATTAGTTTATGGAAACATTAGATGTGAAAGAGGAGTAGGTAATGACAGTGAGAAATAGGCATGAAGAGAGTTCCTGCTTGGCTCAGATATTATCAAAGGATTGGCTTGTAAAAAATGAGGAAGGCATTCCCTGCAGTTCCAAAACCAGCTCAGTGCATTTTTTACAGCAAGTTATTCATCAAGCAGTCCACATAATTTAAAAGAGATTAACCATGTATTTTCTGCAATGAAGAAAATTGAGTTGATAACACAGCTAATACTAATTACTGTCAATGAAACCTTCTCCCTGGTGTCAGACTAAGTAGTATGTACCAGACTGATAAATACACCCTGAAATTACAGGTATAATGCAAAATACTACAAATGTAATAGCTGATACAATGCCTAATTCTTTGACAATTCTCACTTAATTGCTTCTTTATTACTGTTGTTTGTATTCCAGTCCTACTTAGGGTCAGAATAAAAACTATTTGTGCCAGGCAGCTTATAGAGCTGTAATATGAAAGTTCTCTTCATCTTTACCCTCCCTTACGTTTAAAGGGTGAAATTCTAGTGTACTTTAAGTCAGCCAAAGAACTGATAGTAATTTCAGGAGGTGCCAGAATTCCTTCTGAGAGTTTGTAAACACCTAGACCTAAACATGTGTAGGCAAGTCTAAGGTATCCAAGCTCAGTACTGGAATTGCAGTTCCCTTCCTGCATACATAGCTTCTAGTTAAAAACATTTTGTCAGTGTGTCATGTAGCTTCTGTTTTTTCTTCTATCATTTTTATCATTAGGGACATGACAATATTATAGCTGCATGAATAGTGAATGCTCAAGGTGTTGGTCAGATATTTTTGAGTTATGTCTGAAGTATTCTAAATGAACTGAGGTCTGCATTTGCTCAACCTACCCCAAACTACAAATATCTAAACCAGCGACTTTTATGAAGGTGGGTAGTGATAGGACAAGGGGGAATGGTTTTAAACTGAGACAGGGGAGGTTTAGGTCAGATATTAGGAGGAATTTTTTCACACAGAGGGTGGTGATGGACTGGAACAGGTTGCCCAAGGAGGTTGTGGATGCCGCATCCCTGGAGGCATTCAAGGCCAGGCTGGATGTGGCTCTGGGCAGCCTGGTCTAGTGGTTGGCGACCCTGCCTGTGTCAGGGGGTTGAAACTAGATGATCATTATGGCCCTGTTCAACCCAGGCCATTCTGTGATTCTATGATTCTATGATGTTACTCCTGGAAAAGCCACAACAATCCCAAGAGGAGTGCTACCTCCTTCTAATGGAAAGTGGTGCCATGCTTTTGCAGAAATGCTCAAACCCTATTCACTTCATGAATGCTGTTATTCTACCTAGAAGCCAGAGAAATTGAATTGACTTCCATTTGTGTGTGGAAACATCACAGCTCCCAGTATCTGTAAAGTATGAAGAAAAGGCAGACTGTCAATTCTTTCCCTTTTATTCCAATGAATATCTGTGCTGGTATTGATTACTTGTAAGAAATGACATTTTCACTCTAGGAAAAAGACTGTAGATGGCTTAATGCATCCTCTTATATTGCAATTACTTTTATTTTAAGTACATGAGGTAGAAAATAAACATCATGTCATCAAATCTTATAGTAGATACAAAAGCACCTCATCAATTTTCATATAACTTAAATATCCCAGACTTGCAATTTTATTATACAAAGTTATCTATATATCAGGGAAATTTTCAGATAATCTGACTTTTGTTATTCAATTCAATAAATCATCTTTCTTAGTAAATATTTTTTACCTCTCTTTAAATTTTTAAATTATCTATTAAGACAGATTTCCTTTTTCAAAAAAGTGCTACTTAAAAATATGATTCTTCAGAACAGAGAGAACTTGGAGCTTGGAGCCACTGCAGGGTAGGTGTTTATGTGGAAATTACTTTCACAGAGCCTTTTGCTTGCAGCAAATTGATGGGGACTGATATTCTTGTTGAATTAGGATGTGCATGAATTCAAGTCCTCAGTTATGTGATTAATCTAATTGTAGGCCGAAGAGGGTCATTTTATAATGTTCCTATTGGAGTTCTATACAAAATAATTTGCTTAAAAAGTAATTGATATCTTCTGGAAAACTTTGAAAAATGCTCTACTTAAAAACATTTTGTCAATGTGTCATGTAGCTTCTGTTTTTTCTTCTATCATTTTTATCATTAGGGACATGACAATATTATAGCTGCATGAGAACATACTTGCTTCTTAAGATTTCATCTCTCTTTCACTAAAAGTCATTTCAGGGCATCATAATAATTCCCATAGCAACTAGTTATTATGTCACAAGTGGAAGATTTGGCTTTTTTAGAAAAGTAAGAGTGAGAGCACACTTTAATACATAAAATAAATAAATAAATAAATAAACGTTCCTATTAGCATACACAGGAGGTGGTGTAAAGAAACAGTCACTTGGGTAACAAACACACGTTCAGTGCTCTCTGCTATTTCTTGCAAGTTAGGAAGCAAAGTATTTCTTATTTGTACAATGATTGAAACAATACTTTTTTCTCATTAAAAAATTATTGAGGGAATGAATGGCATTAAATACTAAGGCAAAATTAATTGCTATGTTTGACAGTGCTGGCTATGTAAAGTATAAACAGAATTATCCAAAATTAAAAATTGCCTTGTGCAGGTCAGCTGCTGGTCAGTCAATATGGCTTATTTAAAAATGTGCAGGAATGTACAAGTATTCTCAATTCTGGTTGACCTCGATTTCCTTATTTCGAGTAGAAAATACTTGCGCAGTTTATATACATCTATGGAATTTTAAAAAGACAATTTAATAATACCTGGAGTAAGGTATTAAAATTAGAAACATAATCATCCTTTACATGCTGTGGTAGATAGCCATGTGCAGCAGTGATGAACCAGTTTGAAACTACCATTTTCTCACAATAGACTACAAAGAATCTTTAGGCTGATTACTTAAAGACATCTTAGATACCTCAGGTACCTAAATTTCAACAAATTAAACTTATGTCTGAGAATCATTGCAACAAGATGCTCATATTCTGTGTGGCACAGTACCAAATTTGATTTGAACAGTAGGCTTTAAGTTTGCTCCTACACTGTGCGAATTGTTTCATGGTTTATTTGAGCTAGTTATCCTGTGGTTGTTGTTGTTGTTGTTTCATTTGTTTTGTAATGATTATTAAATTAGGAACTAATTCATTCTGTTGATTCTAGCTATGACTTCAAGATCACATACAAATATATCTCAGGGCATGCTTTTAAATCAAAATCTTTTCTGCAAAATACATACTAAAGATGCAGTCGCCTTAATATCTCTTAATAAAATGCACAAAATCATAGATTTTAATTTTGAGAACATTTTCTCCTGTACATTTTAATGATATATAGGATTCAGATATCTTTCCCCATGCCCCATAGTCAAGAGTCATATAAACCAAAAAATAATAGGTCTGGTGAGCTGTAGTGGTGAACAGTTAGTTTTCTTTCACAAGTATTTTCACGAGTACCTTTTCAGTCTTATGCAGTCAAAGGAGAAGACTGAAATACGTAGATCAACTCATAGACTCAAATAAAAGTTTTGGAAGAGAAAAGGCATCCAGTTTGATCTGTGACTCAGAGCTATTCATCAAGTGTGCAGACTGTATTTAACTGCTATATATTTCTCCTAGACTATTTAGAAGTTTGGCTTTGTTTTTAAATACCAAAATAAAGTGTTGGCTCCACAAAAATCTTTTAAAAGACTGGGACCAATGAGACTAATTGGCCATGATTTCACTCAAACTTTTGTGTATTTAGGGATTTATTCAAAGCCTTCTGGATTTCTGGAAGCATTCAAATAATATAATCATCTAAAATTACCAAAAAAGTCACCTTTCTGTGTATTTTTTTCTTTTGAATCCATCAGACAAGATACCAAATATATTTTTATCACCTTAGCATTTTCCAATAGAAAACACTGAAGACTGCTCTTTGAAGGGAAGAAACCCTGGCCTTTTCAGTTACATTGCAAGTAAATCTTGAAAATTCATAGCAGTATGGAAATATTATTGATTAGAACACAACAGAAAAAAATAAAATTCAGTGAGAGTGGAACTGCAACAAATTTAAAGGGATTTAACAAAGTCCACTTAAAAATAACATATCCATAAATCTCTTAATTTATCACTCAAATTGTCCTATTAATATCAGTCTTCATCAACAGAGAGGAGAGTTGATAATTTGGAGTAATTTTATTTGCTTCTGACAAGAAGAATGTATAAAAGATAAAAAAAAAGTCACTTGCATTAGGAAATAGATCTTTTGGTTTAAACTTTAAGGCTATAAGGCAACTGATTAGTTGGATAGATGTAAGGGGCTGGAGGCTGGCTCCACTCTTGCTCTGGCTCTCATTCCTTAGCAGACATGTTGTCTGAAATTCTTTCATCATGTTGCCCACTTCTCAGACTGAATATCGAATACGTCATATTTGACTGCTACAAGAAACAATCCTTAGATAGTAACAGCAGATTTCTTCATATGTGGTAACCCTTTTGAAAATGCTTTTTACTCATAAATACTCTTTGCTAAAGATGGGGAGTAGCCAAGCCCTTGATCCTCAAAGTTTCAAGTTCCTTTCACTTCAGATGTTTACAATATCACAACTTTTACCATTCTCTCTTCCCTTTCCACCTCCTATTCTCCTTAAACCATGACCCCAGTAGCATGTTATGAACTTTCTTTTACCTTATGCTTCATTAACACTATAGTCCTTTTGCCATAAGTTTATGCATTTCTCAGATCCCTCAAAAGCAAGTTGCACCTACTTCCAAGATGTCAAGTTCTCTAAAATTGACCCCTGCATGCCTCTTCTTCTATGTCTTATTGAATACTGTGAACATTGTCGCAACCTCTTGCTCTCTGAGCTTCTGTACTCCTGCCTACTTGCAGACCTGCGAGGTCTCCCTGCTTGTCTTCACTGATGGACAAAAGCAAGTTATGCACTGATCCTTGGCTTTGGAACAAAATGGCATTGGATTGGCTTATGGTCAGACTACTTATGACTACTGCCTTCTTAGGGAATATCTAGGTGAAAACAACTGGGTTAGTCTCAGACAGAGGGAGTAAATTAAGTAGCGGCAGAGGCCCTGTCCTGAAGATTGCTCACTGGTTCTCTTTAATTATCAGCACAGGCTGCTAAATCCCTGTATCCTAGTGTCTTCATTTGACATCCATTACCAGCATCACACAGGTGCTAAGCCCTCACCCTCTGTACAGGGAGGTGTGCTGGAGAGCACAGTGTCCCCCTCCTGCAGAAAGCAAAACAGAGAGGTTTGGGAGAAGGGGAAAAGGCAGTGCATGTCTTGATACTTGCCTAACATATGGTCAGGGCACAGCAGGAAAAAACACCAGCTGGGAGCTGGAGAGCACTCACAGCGTGGTGGTGTTGGATCTGCATGCCAGTCTGAATCAGCGATATATCTTATTCTACATGCCCATAAATACGTGCTAGTATTCATGTGTGTGTGCAGGTACATATGTATATATATATAGTGTATAATATACATCATAATACAACAGCTAATCTCAGTTGGCCAAAAACAGAGAGATAAATAGTAAAGTGTATTCAGAGTACGTTCAAGTCTCTTCCATCTGAAAGTGATTATTTTTGCATAAAGTCTAAATACGGCAGATAATATTTTTGTAGTGTATTTTCTCAAAGATGACCTAGGTGCCTTCACATCCCACAGACAGGTTATTCTTTGCTCATGCTAATTCATTTGAGTCCTCTAAGGAAACATGGTATTGTTCTAAACCTCTCTCTATCTCTGTCTAATTTAATCTAATTACAACAGCTTCCTATTTTTCAGCATGGGTTTTACATTCTCTTTTGTTCTTTTATTCTTTCTTTCTTTCTTTCTCTTTTTCCACAGGGATGGATAAATAATATACAGTTAATATTAATTTATTAATATGTTAACATTGCCACTGGAAACTTGAGATAACTAGGAAACAAAGACAAGAAACAGACTGGATAGAAATTATGTTCCTGCTGTAGAGGAAACTCGCAGAATCAGAAGGAGACGTATGTGTGATTACTGAAACCCTACAATAAAAATACATTTCAACTAGGGTCAATAAATTGTTACAACTGTACAGAAGCAAAGTGAAATTTAAAATGAAACTCAGCAAATTAGAGAGTCTGAATGTCTTACATAATTCTATTATGAAGAAGGCTTCATTTCTGCTTAAAACCTTTGCATAGTAATTTCTGTTAGTACTTCTCGATGTTAGCAGATTCTCTTTTAATGGTTTAAATAAATATTACATAAATTACAGAGGCATTCTTCCGCTTTTGATAATCAGAACTTGAAATTAGCATTGGATGTAAAGAGTGATTTTATACCTGAATGTTTGCAAGGTAAAAAATGTGGATTCAAAGAGCTGTAGAATTTGTAGCACTCATCTGATAGCTGGGGGCATAATTCCACAATGAATTTAGACATGTGCCTAGCTTTGTGTCCATGCCCAGCCGCACTGTCCACAGCTGGTGTGGCCACATGTTTAAGCTCATCAAATTATGGGTGAACCAGAGCCCAAGAGGCACCTCAAACATGAGTCCCATTCTCTGATGGGATAAACTGAGTATTAAAACCTTTACAAGGATTTTCATAAATCTCTACAGCATGTGCCCTCTTTCTGAACACTAATGTTTAGAACAATAATCATCAAAATGCAAGCTAGAAATAAAGAGTGGAGAAAGCATAGCTTGTACCTTTATATTAGCCAGAACTCATTTACTACAACACAATGCACAGATTTTTTTTCTAGGCCAAATAAATATGCCCTCAGGCAAATAATCTGTCCATTTAATAATTCAGTTACTGTACATATGGAGTCCCATTTTCTGTGACCAAATGGAACAGGTTTCTGTTAGAATTAATATTCTTTTCTCTCTCTCTTCAAATTAGCAGACTCATTTTACAGTCTCTATTCAGGAAACTTTTCCACTGTCAAAACTAGGAGTTGGAGTTTAAAAGATTTTAATCAGGGAGCTGGGGAGGACTGGTATATTTAGGTAAATAAGCACCTCAGATTACCAAGACCTCATTCAAAGAAGTACTTGATTGCAGTCCAAAAATTCCTGCCAAAACCTAATCTTCTAGATTCCTTATTTTTTTACTGATTGTTTTTCCTGCCTTCCTGGAGTCTCTTTATCTTTTGACTGCCACAGTGTTCCTGTCAATTATGACACAAATTGGGAACCAGATGTCTAAATCCACTGGACACGCCCAGAATATGTCGACAGTAGACCAAAACAGTTCTTCTCCCCCTATTCTTCTCCATTTTTTCTTTTTTTTAATAATCAAAGATTGTTGAGGAAGCTAACACTGAAATTGGCAGTTCTCATAGCTGCCACAAACCAAGCTGGAACACACAGCTTTCCTTTTTCTGATAAATCCTGTATCTCTTCTCCTATTTATTCTGACTTAGAATAGCAGAATCATTTAGATTGGAAAAGAACTTCAAGATCCTCAAGTCCAACTGTCAACCTGACCTAACGGGTCCCATAACTAAAGCATGTCCTTTAGTGCCGCATTCACATGTCTCCTACATACCTTCAGAGATGGGGATTTCACCACTTCCTTGAGCAGACTGTTCCAATGCTTGATCACTCTCTCCATGAAAAAATTCCTCCTAATTTCCAATCTGAACCTTCCCAGGCACAATCTGAGATTTGAGATTTGCTATATCATTCTGAGATGCAATCAATCATTTCTTTGAAATTTCCAATCTCAAGAAAACCTGTTTGGAAAAGAGAAGAAGAAATGATAGCGCACTTGACTAAA
Source organism: Gallus gallus (assembly GCF_016699485.2). Taxonomy (NCBI): domain Eukaryota; kingdom Metazoa; phylum Chordata; class Aves; order Galliformes; family Phasianidae; genus Gallus; species Gallus gallus. The sequence goes on along the minus strand of NC_052532.1, from coordinate 153,609,221 downwards.
GAGACTGAAGGTTTGAGCAGTCCTGATATAGCAGGCCAGATGAATGGGCAGAATCTCCTGTGATTTATTAGTCTGATATGATTGGTTTTCTGGGCAGTGGGACCTATGAGTAAAACCTTATCAAAGTGAGCAACAGCTTGATGCCAGGACTTCACTTCTCAGTAAATACCCTAGTAGATGACACATTATGGGGAGGGCATGGCTTCTACTCCTCACTTGTCTTTCAGATGAGCTTTCAATTAAATGATTCTTGAAGCGTGCTTGGAACTGAATGAAATATGATCAGTACATGTTCTGAGTCCTGTGAGACTACCTGAAGAGTTCATGTATGTAAGAAGTGGCAGGGCTCCTACTCTGCAAAACAGGGAAAAAGGATTGGGCCATGTATTTCAACTGATGTGATGCTATCTTTGGAAGCTAAGCAGGAAAAAAAATAGGTTCCATATGGAAATTGGATTTATCTGTTTATCTATATGGATAATGTAAGTGCTGTCTTTTGGATACTTTTTGTATTGATTAACATAATATCCACGTTTGGAACAAAGCAGTACTTTTGACCCATAATTAAATCCTGGTAATTGGTGGGGCAGTTTTGCCTAAGCTCTGACAAACCAGCTCATGAATGAACACAGAGGAGGTGGTTTAAACCAGCAGGAATCATAGCTCTGCCAGCAGCATCAGTCTCAAACAAAAGGCAGTGGTTGTACAAGAACTTGCCAGCATTCAAACCAGTCATGGCTTGCTAATATAGTTTTCATATAATTACAGTGTTACCATGACAGCATCTTGACATAAGAGAAATGAAAGCAGCTGTTATTCAGTATTTCAGATTTTTCTCAGTCAAGAGAGCTATGGTAACATCCTTTAACAAAGCCTAAAAAAATTTGCAAAACCTAAGGGTCAAAAATGTTGGCCTTATTACTGCAGACATGTTGGTTTCCATTGGAAGTACATCCCTGTGCCCAATGTACTGTGAATCTAACACAGATCTGTGAAAGGCATCCCTACGTGGGAAAACTTATTTTGATGTCTGAGATATGTGGGACAGGAAACAGCATTGGTTCAGATTATGTGAAATCTCTTGATATCAGATGGTTCTTTAGGGCTTTTAGACTCTTCTGTTCTGGTTGTATGATCCTTTACTGCCCTCACTACAGCCTTATATGAGTAAGGGCATCTACTAAAAGACTGTGCCTTCAGTGAGGATTGAGATAGTTCTGTATATTCTGCACTTTTATCCATGTGTATTTTATGAAAATTCACAAAATATTCAATAGCTCTTACAGTCATTCTTTGTTATCTCTACTGGGTTGTGAAAGTGATTGAACATTGGGGTACATCATAAACATGTAGGGAAAAGGGGTTGAGACCCTTTCAGAGGGCACTTTGCTTTTTATTCTGCCTGCAAGGTACAGCTATGCATCTTTGGTTAGAAATGTTAAAAAGGAAAAACAGATGAAAGCAACAGACTTTTTTGTCAAGCTGTGACAGAAATCAAATGCAAATAGAGCTCAGTTCAAGACTGTTTGTTAAGTGTCACATCGGTGAGTATTAAATGCAGTTCATGTCGTTTTACAATGAGCATACTGTATATGAATTTTATTGATTTTTTTTTCAAAGAAGATACTTTCTTACCAGTGCCAGCTTACAAGTGTGTCTTCATGCTTGTGTATGCACATTCATTAGGCTCCTAAATGCTGCTGCCTTACTTAACATGACTTGTTTTGTGGAGGCTGGGATTCAAGCTGCAGAAAGGCCTACACAAATGATTCTCCTCTGAGAAAAGTGGAACAGAGCATTTATACTTCCCAACATGAAACTTGTCAATGAGCAGACTCTCAGAATGATTCACAGGCAGTGCACCAGGCTTTCACTAGGAACAGGTTCTCAACTGATTTCCACTCCATCAAGAAGTGACTTTAGGGCTTTGTTTTGCTGTTAAGAGTGCTATTAAGAATGTATGTAAAACATTAAGAATATTTACAAAAACTGTCCTTGGGATAAAAAAAATGCACATGAAAAGCAACACCAGTAGTGCCATACTCATCTCTGTGCAGTAACGCACAGCCATTAATGATTCAGCATTGGTGTCAATGCTCAATGGGAAATGCTATGTGTGGCTGTCCACTGTGTCCACCTGCTTACAACACTCAGATCATCAGAATGCTTAGAGAAACATATTTAAATCTGTGGCATCTAGGCAACATGATGGTCTTACAAGTTTTGGGTTGTAATGGTTAGTCTTAGACATTTAAATGGCAGGCTAAAATATGTTAAAATTGGCAAGATACAAAAGACATTTAATGCATTTAACGTTATTGGTACCTTACTTGCAGATTATAGTGACAGACACTCAGGGTCCTTTGGAAGATGCAAGGTACACAGTGCATTCGAAGCCTTGGCTATTGCCTTTCAAGATATCTCACTTTTGAGGACACAGCAGCATTCCATATGAGCCAAAATAGAGGCCAGGAATTTGGATGACACCCTGAAATGCTGGTTATCAAGAGGCACGTGCTGAGAAAACTCCTCACATATTGAGTACTCTAGAAGTCTAGATTTCTACTGATACTTTGGCACCTCTCCCCATGTCCACCACAGAGATGTTGTGGCTTCTTATTAATACATTTAATCACTGTTTATTATCTTAAAGAAAGGAGCTGTAAATAGTGTTTTATACATATGCAATCTTAAGGTCTCCAAGCTTTGTATATCTTTTGCACTAAAAAAAAAAAAAGTGTTATTTCAGCATCATCTTAATGATACGTGAAAAATGAATAATTTGTTGCATTCCCTTAATGAAACCAAAACTTATGTTATGTTATCCAGGCTATGATCTGATAAGGGTGCAGAAGTCAAGGGTTCATCTCCTGGAGTCATGTGTTGGTTCTAAGTCTGTCTATTTATCCATTCACTATCTATCTATGCAATCTATATTTTAGGGAAAATTGATAGCCCATTAGACAGGAGTTCCTTCCGCCTTGTAGATATTTTCTCCTTTCCAAGAATGATGTGAACAGCACTTTCTTCTGTAATGTAATTGAAAACGTATGGGATGGTAGCAACTTATGGGCCACCATTTCTGAGCCAGGAAGAGAACACCAGGCTGCCGAACCCATAAATTTCAGAAAGAAAAGTATGTCAAAAAAAAAGGGGGGGGGGGGGGGGGGCTAAAAAAATGCTTTAACTCTAACAAAAATTCAAAGCTGTTTCAATTTAGCTGAGCCTCTAGTAAAACTATTTCAATTAAACTGTCTGCGTTGCTTCTTAGTGATAATTTTGTTAGGATTTTAAGAGTCATTTTCATATAGTTATTTGGTTTCATAATAAGAATAAAGAGGTAATCATTTTTGGAAACTAAATTTTAAGTCAGTCAGAGATACTTATAATGCCAGATGATGTGTTTTGAAACAAATGCCTATTCCACTTCAGTTCATCTTTCATTCATATCTCATAGTATGAGGAAACAAAATTGAAAAATCATGGCCAGAATGCTGACAAAATGTTTGTGTAAGAAATGCAATAACCAGTACTATTTACTCAAACAAGGAGCAATGTTTCACACAAATGCATTTTTTCTTCTTCCTCCTTCTCTCTACTGACACTCCCCTCACAGGAATTTTTTATCCCTTCTGCATCCTTGTTGCCCTTTACAGTCTTACTTCATTAGTATTCCTTCAAAACAAGTTTTTTACCCATTTTTTCCTCCTCTAGGGAGTGTTGTTATAATTCTATTCTTTTGTTTCCTTTTTTACCTTTTTTATAGTTTTATTCTACAGTCTTTCTTACTTATCTCACAGATTCATACTTGCAGTCTGACGTTCATTTTCTCAAGTATTTATTTCATCTTTTGCCTTACTTTTTCTTGTTCTTCCCCATAGACCAAGCTCATTTTTGTGTGTTATAATCTCATATAATGTGGCCTGACTGAAATGGAGTGCTTGGAAGTCTGTGTAAATAAAGTGCACGTATTGTATCATAACTAGGCTATTTTTAAATTGTAGGCCAAAAACAGCATTTAGAAAAGTGGCTCAGAGTAGAAGCCCCATTCCACAGCTCAGGAGAAACTCACTTATTCGAGAATATTGAACTGAAGCATTTTAGTAGGGCCTTTTCACATGCTTATATGTAAGGACAAGGAGACTGCAAGTGCTCTCTTCTCTTTGTGTCCAGATATTTTAGGGACTTCATACAGATATTTGTTCTAAAATACACAATAGAGATCCCAGGACTAAAAATTAATATTATATTTTATCCACAACAATCCAGAAGGCATGGAATGACTTTTAATGAACTTAAGTGAATATAATTCAGGTAATAATAATTTCATCAGTAAGGAAAATACATTTTTGTCAGTGTTATTGTCTTCAGTTGTTAATAACTATGTTCAACCAGCAAGTCATTTATCCTGATTAATACTAGTATATTTTCTAAGATATTTCACTATGCAAGCAGTTTACAGAAAATACTTTGGTTACCATAAAAATCCCATTAAAAAATGAGAGTTACTCTAACGGACATTGTAGTCTTCCTTAGAGAGTGATTGGATACAGCTTTCATTGTGTACATAAGGCTTACACCAATAATCTAAAGACACAGAAACAAAAATTGACAGTGAATCCTGGCTAACCAGTGTTAAAACACTTGAGAGAGTGAACTTTCCTGCATGCCATTTTCAGTCCTGAGTATTTTACAAAAAAAAAAAAAAAAAAAAAAAGTGTATTCAGTTTCCCACATTTAATTATCACGTGACTTTTGACATGGTATAATGATGTCCAAGACATTTGCATGAAACTGGCAGATATGACACCTAACCAAGTGGAGACCTTTTGAACATCTGCATGTAGCTATCAACATGCAAGCCAGGCTTTCACTCCACTGTTGTCAACAATAACCTCAAATTAGATTGCAGTTGTCCCCATTCAGGCAACTAGCATCATTTTAAGTGTCATAGGACAGCTGAAGACATTACACAAAATTGATAGGAATTTGATATGAAGCAGCCAGAAGGGCCATACGTATATTTTTTTTCCAAGTCCAGCACTACTTGTGTTGAAAACCATTACTCTCCACTGCTTTTAACAGGTTCTGGGGCATTCCTCAAGCATTTCAGTGTGTCTCGTAAAATTTCTTTTCTCAGATAAGGTAAATAGTAGTCTGATCTTCCTGTAGACAAAAGTGTTTGAATAGAGGCAAAGGAAAACCCATAAAAGTATATGACCTATGCCACCCCCTACATATCCTACTCAGTTTGTGGACTTCCTACATCTGCTGCCCTTACTCACAATGCAACATGCTGCTCAGTCCAAGTCTCCCCTCTAATTATTTAAGATTAGAGATATTCTTGTTCAGACACAATGAGGATTTCCCTCTCTTGCCTGAATGTCACAAACTGATGGTTGCTTTTACTGTGGCAGGACAGAAAGATGCTGTTGGTAAATCTAAGATAATCCTCTTGAGTGTGCTCCTGAAAATGCCAGAAGACCACAAATATATGAAGCTGAAGTTCTATTTTCTGACTACACCTGAGCTCTCTTTTCTATTTCTGCCAATAGAGACTCCCTGACACAGATATCTTTTAAAAGGATTTTGTTGAGCAGCACAGCTGTGGCTTTTCACTGTGAGCTTGACTGAAATGCAATGACAACCTTTATAGTCTTCAGAGAAAGCAAGGAGTATGTTCATACGGAAAGCTAGGGTGGGGCTTCTAGGGACCAGAGGGACAATTCAAGCATCATGATCTTGCATTATTTTTCTGTTGCTAAAAATGAGATCAACACCATAAACAATGCACAATAGTAAGGGAGGTATCATGGTTAAATACAAACTGAACATGTATATGGGTACTATAAATACTTTTGCAATAACCTTTTAGCTAAAGTGAAGTGATATCTTAGAGCTATATGGTGCCACCACATCTCTATCACACCCATCCTGGCTAATGCAGCAACACAGAATATTGAGTATCCTTTAATGTTTTGAGCATATGAATGTTGTAGAATTCATATTTCAGATTTCCAGCAATTAATCAACCTAGGTTTTCAGAAGATCTCAATTTAAAAAAATATATATTATCAGCAAAGACATGGAGCATTATAACAACTCAGAGGATAAGCTGTGTACAACTCTGTATACAGCAACAATGGGACTGCAAAAATTAAGGGGAGAAACAGCTTGAATGGAAGCATAACAATTATAAAACAAGTGCCTAGGAAAAAAAAAGGAAAAAAAGTAAAGGGAGGGAAGGAAGGAAGGAAGGAAGGAAGGAAGGAAGGAAGGAAGGAAGGAAGGAAGGAAGGAAGGAAGGAAGGAAGGAAGGAAGGAAGGAAGGAAGGAAGGAAGGAGGGAAGGAAGGAAGGAGGGAAGGAAGGAAGGAAGGAAGGAAGGAAGGAAGGAAGGAAGGAAGGAAGGAAGGAAGGAAGGAAGGAAGGAGGGAAGGAAGGAAGGAAGGAAGAAAGGAAGGAAGGAAGGAGGGAAGGAAGGAGGGAAGGAAGGAAGGAAGGAAGGAAGGAGGGAAGGAAGGAAGGAAGGAAGGAAGGAAGGAAGGAAGGAAGGAAGGAAGGAAGGAAGGAAGGAAGGAGGGAAGGAAGGAAGGAAGGAAGAAAGGAAGGAAGGAAGGAGGGAAGGAAGGAGGGAAGGAAGGAAGGAAGGAAGGAAGGAAGGAGGGAAGGAAGGAAGGAAGGAGGGAAGGAAGGAGGGAAGGAAGGAGGGAAGGAAGGAGGGAAGGAAGGAAGGAGGGAAGGAAGGAGGGAAGGAAGGAAGGAAGGAAGGAAGGAAGGAAGGAAGGAAGGAAGGAAGGAAGGAAGGAAGGAAGGAAGGAAGGAAGGAAGGAAGGAAGGAAGGAAGGAAGGAAGGAGGGAAGGAAGGAGGGAAGGAAGGAGGGAAGGAAGGAGGGAAGGAAGGAGGGAAGGAAGGAGGGAAGGAAGGAGGGAAGGAAGGAGGGAAGGAAGGAAAAGATTTGTTCTCATAAGCATGCAAATATTGGATCCTTTTCTATTATCTTACTCATAAGTAATCAATGCCTTGCTCATCAACTAACCTTACCAATTGTCTTTAAGTGAAGAGCAATCTGTTGTGAATTAAGTTTGGATTATTCAGGCCTAGTGTTTTTGTTTCACTTTTCAAAATATTTTCTCATTATACATGTATATTTAATGATTTCAAACAGAAATATACTTATGGAGTAGAAATAGTCTTTAAGTAATGCAGGCAGCTATTGAATCATAGAATCATAGAATGTCTTGAGTTGGAAGGGACATTAAAGACCATCTAATTCCAACCCCCCTGCCAGAGACAGTGTTGTCACCCACTAGATCAAGGCCCCATCCAACCTGGCCTTGAACACCTCCAGGGATGGGGCAACGACAGCTTCTCTGGGCAGACTGTTCCTATGCCTCACCATCCTCTGAGTAAAGAATTTTCCCCTAACATCTAATCTAAATCTCCCCTCTTTCAGTGTAAAACCATTCCCTCTTATTCTACCACTGTCTGCCTGTATAAAAAGTTAGTCTCCTTTCTGATTATAAGTTCTCTCTAAGTACCGGAAGGCCACAGTGAGGTCTCCCCAGAGCCTTTTCTTCTTCAGACTGAACAAGATCATCTCCCTCAGACATGCTTTGTAGGAGAGGTGCTTCAGCCCTCTGATCATCCTCATGGCTCTCCTCTGGCCCCGATCCAACAGTTCTTCATCCTTTTTGTACTGGGAGCCCAGGCCTGCATGCACGACTCCAGATGGGGCCTCATAAAAGCAGAGCAGAAGGAGGAAACTACCCCCCTTGCCATGCTAGCCGCCCCTTGTTCTCATGCAACTCTGGATAAAGTTGCTCTTAGAGGCGATGGGATGCTTAAATTTGGAGTTGAAAATCAACTAAAGCTCTAGCTATCTAACAGAATGTATATAGTCAATATCCAGTCAAGGCAGCTGGTGGACTATGGAGTAAAAATACTTCAGATTCATAAAGTAACTACATAGCATTTAAATATTTTTATATCTAAAGGTCTACTTTCCTTCTGTTTTACAGTGTTGTGGAGAGCAGTAGTTACATTTTGTGATCTGCTTAAACTAGAATATGTTTTCAGAATGTTCAGATTCTAAGAAAGGTTTGCACTACATGCTATCTGATCTGCCTAGAAATTAATTATTGTTATAATTTTGAGATTAAGATAGAAACAATGTATTTGCCAGACAAGAAATGTTAAATTTTAGACTGGACCAGATCTCTCCATTCTGATTCATTGCTATTATTTCTTCTGTAAATTGTATTATTCAAATGACAGTTGCTTTGCAGCACAAGAAAGCCATCAGAAAGCCCATTAAAAAGATTTACTCAAGTTTAAAATATGTGATTCATTTTCATTAATAGTTTTAATTTTATTTACATATTAGCAAGTTATTTTAACAATGGCATTCTATCCACTGAATTATTTCCAAAAACTAAAGCCAGATTCACATCTACACAGTACTCCATATTTTAGCAAAATAATATTAGAAATTTATTTAATGTTCAGTTTTTAAGCTCCTTACCAAAGAAAGGAGAATCTGAAGAAAAGCCATACATCAGCATTTCTGCCACTCAGATATGATTTAGTCATCTACAAGGAAATATATCTTCTGAGAAATCAAATAACATCAAGAGGATGTTATAAAAGGAATAAAGCCATTAAAATTAGGGCCAATTAAGATTTATGTGAGTGACATAGGAATTCTAGCATGATAGTATCAAACAAAATTGCCTATAAGGACGTTCATTGCTTCTTTCTCTCTTCCTTTCTTCCTTTCTTTCTTACTTTCTCTCCTTTTCCCAGTACATTCTATGTGAGATGCTATGTCATCAAAATCAGAGAGAGTAATGGCATTATGGTGTACTGTGCCATTTCAAATGCACTTTGGCTCTTTTCTGAAAATCACGGCCACACAGTTAAATTCCTGGGAATTGATTGTGACTGGGACAAATTTCTACTTTGACATCTTTAAATATGTGTAAAATGTTTGAAGCATTCCTAAATTTCCCACATTATCTTCAACAATTCCAATAAATGTTAATATGCTAAATAGATGATTACTGAGAATGCAATTTTGCTTTTAAAGCATTATTCTGATTTTAAATTAAAAAATAGTCACTATGTGAATAAAATTACAAATATGAAATGTTAGACACTATAGTCACATAATCCTTTCTTTTTTAACAGCTTTAAACTGTACCTTTTGTTTCTGAGCCATCTCTGTTCCATGTATTAATTTACCCATACATGAAAAAGTCATTTTGTCAATGTGTGTTCATATAAATAACCAGAGAAACTAAAATTGTTATGATTGATTTGAAATAATTGATTACAGTGTGACAGCTTTCTTTTTCTTAATTATAAAATACGATTACATTTTTGTGCTTTCATACCTGAACATTACAAAAGCTGAGAGAGCTATTTCTGTTCTACTTCTGATTAGATCAGCAATGCCACTTCTTCAGGTCTTATCAGATTGGTTTTGATAATAATTACTTGGGAAGTGTTTGATCTCAATGATGAATAGTTGATTAGTTTTTCATGAAATCAGTCAACCACACCACTCAACACTACTCATGTGAGACCTTGTTGATTTAGCTGTTCGAAAGAATGCATTCTTTTTCACTGCAGTTATGGGATGTCAGTCTTTGGGGAAAAGAGGGTGGAAAAAGGGCAAGTTTATGGGTAATGATATTGCAGCAGCAGATATTTAAGGTTTGCTAATTCTCTTCTCAATTATGTTCATTCCCTGCCTTGTCACAGTGCCTGCTACATGGTTATAAAATCAATCTTAGAAGCGGAATACATTTTTCCTGTTTCAAAAAAAGGTTTCATGACACTATTGTCATCTTCGAAACCCTTGGAGGATTTTGCCCTGATGAATAATATTTCATATGTGGAATGTTTATGTGATTTTCACGGAGTGATAACCCCGCTACCACCTAACTTTGATGCATTGAGATTGCTGCTTTTCCCTACTAAAGTGCTTTTACACACCACCTCCTACAAATTGACTTAAGAGTTAGAAATAGAAGATTCAACAAAACTTCAACTCTCCATGGAAAAAAAAAGGGGGGGTCTCAGAGAGAAATTTATACATTGGGCACAATCTGCTTTAATTATTTAAACAGGAGCTTTTGCTGAATAAGACTTCTAGGCATTTTTTTCCTCATCTTTTTTCTTTTGCTTTATGCTGTTATTCTATCAGTTATTCTAAACTGACCATACATCCATATTTTAAAATGACTGGATTTTTTTAACCAAGCTTTGTTTTAAGGATTGGTCTGCAGAACTGTACTCAGTAAAGTCAATAGCATTGTCTGTGTAAGTAAAATCTGCTCACATAATGAGACACTCAATGGATTAGTCTCTGAGCTATCGGGAGAAAAATCCTATAGCACAAGTACAAGAAGAGATTTTCAGGACAGTATCCTTGCTTGCCAGTCATAAAATAGCAAGGCAGAGCCTTTTGTCCAAAGAGAAGCTAATGCTGTGCTAACTAAGGGAAGAAAACTTCCAGGGAAGCAATACTTTCTCTAACACTTTTGTTTTTAAAGTTGCTAATAGGATTATGACAGTTTTAACAATCAGCAAATACAATGTATTTCAAAGGCTCCTTTTGTTAATTATAAGATCTCTGGAAATTGCCTAGATCTTTAAAACTTAATGTTTCGCTAATAAGCTTAGATCCCTTTAGGTTATGTTTTTGGTGGGTTTTTTTATCTTTCTTTTTTAATATCAACTGTTTATTTGGTAGCAATACATTTCTCTTTGAAGATCCAATTTAAGCAGGCTCTTCTCTTGGAGACTCAGACTGCTTAAAAAGAAAATAATGTTCCAGGACTATAATTATTTTGGTTATTGTGTCGTCATGTTAATGTTGTACTGGAAGAAATGTTCAACCAAACATTTTATAGTTTTGATATAAGTCTAAAAGGAAAGAGAGAGGAAAGAAGCTGCTGGGTGAAAAAAATAGAACATCTCACTTTAAATGATGAAAAGCAGTTTGAATACAGTCACCTCCAAATATTACATAAATTCAGCAATTTTTACTTAACTGTTGTGCACTGTCAAAGTACCTGTCATCCTCGGGTATCGTCTTTATGTAATAGTTGTTGGCCAGTATTTCAGAAAAACTCAGCTCCCACTTAGAAGCAGAAATGAGCGGAAAGATTTTCATGCAGGCTTCTTACTTTGCAGCTCCATTGAAAAGAAAGGAAGCTATTTGGTGTCGGCTCCTTTGAAAGTCTGTCTTTGTTATGCCTCTTAGGAAGAGACACAGCCAAAGGAACCTAAAGGATTTAGGTGCCCAATTCCCACTGAAAGGCTACAGGAGGAGAGCATCTAACCCAACATAGCTGAGTAGCCTTGCTGAGAAATTTTAAAATCCGTAATATGCAAAAACAGATCAAATATCCATGGTTGAGAAAATACTTATAGTTGGGGGACATCACAGTTAAAATGTATCTATCTCATGGGCCTTGGACCCCAAATGAAATATACCAACCTTGAGGAAAAGGAATACAGAAAAGCAGATAGGCCTCATATTTTCACTGAACTCAACTAATTTCAAATTACAATCTGTTGTCTGGCTACTGTTAAAATCTTAGGGACAGATTACCCATGGATACTAATAATCCTGTTGCATTTAAAAAATGCATCTCCAAAAAAATGGGGAAAATGAGCTAAAACTCCGAAATGTCATAGTGTTTGCTACCACATTGCTCTTCTTATTGGTAAAATCCTTACTGATTTCTCATTTAATTCTTCTCCCATTATTCCCTTCAAAAGGAAGCATGCATTCTGACCAACAATAAAAAAAATCTATAGAGTAGTACCATTTCTGTCATTTGCAGCTAATGAATGCTTTTTAGTATTGACTAGCAGCAACTGGTCTAATAATGACAATGACTCCACTGATTTAGACCAATAAATCCAAAGACTTGGCAGGCCTCTTTTAGTATAATAAGCTCAAACATTCATTCAGGAACATTAAGAAAATGGGTAGCAGACACGTGAATATTAGAGATTCTCATGTTTCTTTCCTTTCAGTAACACCATCTGGCTGAAAAAACATGATTCCACAGTGTTTAATGTGTTAATTTAAGTGCCAGCTAAGGTAACTAAGAATTTTTTCCTTTTGCTGTTGAGATGGTGGTCAATTATGATGTATATTATAACTGTGGGGCTACGAGAGCCTATGCTAATATCATCTATCAGTAAAGTTTGGGTGTGGGAGGGCTGTTAAATGACTGTATTCAACATCTACTCTGGACAACTGCTATTACTAGTGTTTCCAGATATTATCAGAATCAAATATTTGATACTTCTCATAACAAACAAACCTCTCCGTGTTTTATGACTAGATGAAAGGCTTAAAAGACTTCAGATAAACAACAGGGATATGCTTGACTTCATCAGTGATACAGAAGTAAAGCTAATTTGCCAGGCATTCTTAGTCTGTTTTATGTACATTTATTTTTCTCACTGAAGGAAGATATAATATGTTACTTATTATTATTTACTGTCATTATTATATGTAGATGAAATAAAGAAAACTGAGTAATAACAGTGGCTTCATTAGACCACTGTGTTCCAAACAAACAAATGGAAAAACAAAACAAACAAAAAACAAACAAACAAAAAAAAACCAACCTAAATCAAGTTTAGAAATAATCCTACCAGATAAAGTCAAACAATCTAGTCAATAAAATTATGATAAATATGTCCAGTTGGTACTTTGGTCCAAACTGTAAATCTCTCTCAGAAGCAAGTTACTAACAAACCCTCAGTGAGGTCCCTTTGTGCATCTATAGGATATTTCCCTTTTTAATTGTCTGTTTGCTTATATTACATTGCAGAAAAACCTTCCCCAGCCAAGGGGAGGCACAAGCATAGTTGGGCAATGATTGGAGCTTGATGATCCTTGAGGTCCCTTCCAACCCAAGCCATTTTATGGTTCTATAATTCTATCTAAGATGGCCCCTACTGGAAGAGCCCATGTTCCACGTTACAGGGCAGAGGGTTGCTTACCTCTATCCCTACAGCCATGTGCCAGAAGATCCAAGGAACATCCAGAAGCGAACTGCAACAAATGGCGAGTGAAATAGCTTCCTGATGAAGCTATTGGCCACATCCTCATAGCTGCATTTCTTTTGTACAGTCTGTATTTGTAACAGAGTTTCAGCAAACAGACTCATTCAGAGCTACATGGAAAAAACAGAGACTTGTAGCTCAAGCACTGGAGTGTCTGGGTGGCAGATGCTTCCACAAAGCAGTATTTTTCTTCAGGTATTGTAGATAGCAGCTGTAGACCGTAACTGTATGAAGAGCTGGAAAATGTGGCTAATGCCAGAGTTCCCATGACAGTTTGCATACAAATTTGTGGCTGGAGGTGGATTCATTAATAAAGTCAATACAGAGTTTATGTCAGCTCCACCAAAGCAGATAGCCATAGGAGAATCTGTCTAACTTAGTAATTCATCTGATGTATTTAATTTGCTGATTTATTTAGTAATAATGAATGGATTTATTGTGTTTGAAAATGGAAAGTGCTCTGTAGTGTGAAACATTCTGTTGAAAGAGATCCGAAAACATATTGCAAGCATAAGGGCAAGGACAGAGAAGCAACTGGAGGTTTACAGGTCACTGTATGGGAGCAATAAAAGTAAAGAGCTCTAATTCCCACTTATGTTATTATTTCTGTTTTCTTGCTGCTGTGCTTTAGTTTCATAAAATATCAATTACTATTTTTCAAGGTAAGCAGATGTTTGCAAATTGGGAAGGGAAGGGAAGGGAAGGGAAGGGAAGGGAAGGGAAGGGAAGGGAAGGGAAGGGAAGGGAAGGGAAGGGAAGGGAAGGGAAGGGAAGGGAAGGGAAGGGAAGGGAAGGGAAGGGAAGGGAAGGGAAGGGAAGGGAAGGGAAGGGAAGGGAAGGGAAGGGAAGGGAAGGGAAGGGAAGGGAAGGGAAGGGAAAGGAAGGGAAGGGAAGGGAAGGGAAGGGAAGGGAAGGGAAGGGAAGGGAAGGGAAGGGAAGGGAAGGGAAGGGAAGGGAAGGGAAGGGAAGGGAAGGGAAGGGAAGGGAAGGGAAGGGAAGGGAAGGGAAGGGAAGGGAAGGGAAGGGAAGGGAAGGGAAGGGAAGGGAAGGGAAGGGAAGGGAAGGGAAGGGAAGGGAAGGGAAGGGAAGGGAAGGGAAGGGAAGGGAAGGGAAGGGAAGGGAAGGGAAGGGAAGGGAAGGGAAGGGAAGGGAAGGGAAGGGAAGGGAAGGGAAGGGAAGGGAAGGGAAGGGAAGGGAAGGGAAGGGAAGGGAAGGGAAGGGAAGGGAAGGGAAGGGAAAGGAAGGGAAGGGAAGGGAAAGGAAGGGAAAGGAAGGGAAAGGAAGGGAAAGGAAGGGAAAGGAAGGGAAAGGAAGGGAAAGGAAGGGAAAGGAAGGGGAGAAAAAACGCAAGGCAAAGCAAGAATTTTGATTCATGGAGAAAAATTTCATTTTGCCCATGGCATACCAGAAGATAAAGCAAGAAACCAGTCTGGATGTAAAGAAAATACTTGTCCTGTTTGGAAAAATTGCCTGTTTATCATACTGAGTTGTAATTCACAGGGTGCAAACAAAGTTTGCAGTTCTGAATTTGTTCTGGCATATACATGCTGCATTTCTGAGAGGAAAAGGTGACTTCTCCTGTGAGGTGAAAAGATGTCTACCTGTGACAAGGGAAGGCATCCTAGTTCTGTTGATCAAAGCCCTCCTAAGAAGTAGGGCTGCAAAGGTTTCTTCAACCAAAGAAAAGAACGTTTTAAGAAAAAGGTTGATTCAAAGAGGGAACAAATTCCTGAAGGAAATGAGATAATTACCACTTGGGCATAGTGTTTTACACTTTGTAGGAAACTTAGGAGGGAGGCAGTAAGAAGACTACATAGGTAGACACTGTCACCGACATGCAAGCCTGCTACAGAAAGCAACTATGCCAAAGAGAACCTAAGTGCTATGGAGTTACATGTAATAGACAGTCATGCAATCAAGGAATAGGTGTTACAAAAACAGCCGTACACAGTGTATTTCAAAAGAAAGACTACAAGTCATATCATAAGGCAGGAAAATCCTTTGAAATAGTAACTCTGGGAAAAGGTTAAGATAGCAAAGTAAAAGAATCAGTTTTTAATGCCACTCATTATCAAAAGGGCAATTGTTGTTGTTTGTATAAACAAGAACTCAAGTTGCAGTTGGAAAGCTTACCTGAATTTTGTTTGCACTTACTTGAAAGTATTGTTATTGATATTTAAATCGTGTGTACATCTGGAACAGGCTGCCCAGAGTGGCTGTGGATGCCTCATCCCTTGGAGGTGTTCAAGACAGGTTGGATGGGGCCCTGGGCAGTCTGGTCTAGTGACAGATCTGGAGGTTGGTGGATCCGCCTGTGGCAGGGGGGTTGGAAGTCAATGATCCTTGGGATCTCTTCCAACCCAAGCCATTCTATGATTCCTTGATCTTGAAAAGAATTTTAGAGAAATTAAGAAGTTTTAGAGAAGAGCAACAAAAGTGCAGTAAAGTATACACTGTAATGAAAGAATTATGGAGCTAAAGCTATTTTAAAAATGCCCAATCCACAGTGACCTCATCTAGTACAAACTTATGTGAAGAATAGAATTCTGATAAAGAATGCTGTTCTGCCCATTATTAATAAAAATAATAATAAAAATCAGATTCAGAACATGTATCTTTAATATTGAGGAGTCAAAGATCTGAAACAACTTATGAAGGTTGGTGGAAGCATTTTTTTCTAACATTTCTAACAATTCTTAATTTATAAGAGCTTTGTTTTTCTAAAATTATTTGTCATTTTCAAACTGGAATAGTTTGAAGTAACTCTATAGTGCACATTAAAGAAGAGATCAATTGGGATTATCACAGTGGCATCTGCTCACATACAAATTCATAAGTTCATGAAATGAACAAAGAGTAACACAAACAATAAACTCACAAACAATAAAATATCAGTTTGGGGGCAACACAATGTTTCCAAGAGTGTGAGTGTAGCTCAGAGCTTTGTGGCTATGGCACGTCCACACCCTGGCTATGTGTAGCCTGAGGATGCACAATAAACTAAAAAAATATCATTCCAACACGGAGTCAGAACACTGCCAAGATCAGTATATCCAGTATAGGAGGTAAAACGTTGTCTTTGCTGATAGCTCCTACAATAGCACGACAAGTCTCAGCTTTTCGTGATTTTAAGGCTTGTGCCAAAATTCAGATGTTGTGTAACAGAAAACCTGTCAATATAGAAATCAGCAATATTAAGAGAATAGCTGTTTCTAGAAACCAATCAAGTAATTAAACACTATTTGGATTTTTTTTTTTTTTTTTTTAAGGCATTACTTGGATCTATGAATATCATACCCAGGTGATCAGGAATTATTTGTGTTCTTCTGTTGTAATGCAGAGGTTCCCATGCATCATCAGAAAATCAATGAACATAATCAGAGAATCTGTCAGCATTGCTAATTCTGGTGGAACATGACATGATTCTGTATGTAGATGCAACAACTATTCTTCCTGAAGCTCTGCAGATGCTACTGAAAAAATGGTGCAGCTGATCATACACATACCTCCAGAGCTGTTATACAGTGTGCTTGTCCTCCCACTTTGACAGTAATTTCTTTCTTGATTTACCAGGACACATCTGTCATGGGAAATACATCATAAGCATTCATGTTCCCTGAAGTCTGTCTTAACAAACTCCCTACATAATAATTAGATAGCAGTCAGCTATCAAATTTACTTTCTTCTTTTCTATGCTGTTAATCCATAAACCAAAGAGTAAATTTAAATGATTTTTAGTAGATTACAACAACAATAAATGGCATCATTGCAACACATGATAAGCTTTCATCCTGATCAGTTGCATTATCTGTGACTGGTCATCCAAATGTTCATTTTATTCAAGGTTTGGAAAAATTAAAGATGTTTAAGTACTCTTGAAGATGAGAATCTAACACCTGTATCACTTCTAAGCCAGGGTTCACAGTAAGACTGTATTTATGTAAAGCTCCTAGTAGAGTTCTGTGCTTCTCAACCAGTTAAGACCTGTTCTTGTTTCTGGGCTGAGCCTGTCAGATGGTGAGGTCTGATGGCACTTAACCTTCCCATGAGAGGCAGTCCTTGGCAGGGCTGGCTCCTTGATTCAGTGTTACTGTGAGAAAGGACTGTCTGCAGTTGCCACAGGGGATTAGGTAAGGATGCACCAAAAATGTTTTCACTTGTGACCTGAGTTCAAATTTAGAAATTTGTGTTAGAAACAGTTGCAATGAACTGCAGTGCCACTTATATCCACTGAATATTAATCATGTGACAGAAGCACTAACAAGTATTTAGAGGGATCATCTTTCCCTTTTGAACTAGTGTATTTGCATTAAAATTTTGCTTTATTTTTCTCTTTTTTTTCTCTCTCTCTCCTTTTTTTCCCTCCTGGTTAATAGAACTAACTCTTTTGTTGTGTTTTCCAAGAGACAGAAAATTGAGTTTACCATCTGTTGTATACCTCTGGCTTCTGATTTTTCTGCTGCCTGTTACCTGATCAATAGCATGCGCCACATTTCATTTCTTTATTTTCTTACTTGTTTTACACATTTTCCTACTGAGGTCTTTTAGGACCAGATTAAGAAGAGACACAACCAAGAGATGGCACCAGTGAACAAAGGAAGGGTAACTAATGTCATCTACCTGGACTTATGCAAGGCCTTTGACGTGGTCTGGCACCAAATCCTTGTCTCTAAGTTGGAGAAATATGGATTTGAAGGCAGGACTGTTTGGTGGATAAAGAATTGGTTGTATGATCATAGCCAGAGGATTATTGTCAATGGCTCTACGTTCAGGTGAAGGCCAGTCGCAAGTGGTGGCCCTGAGGGGTCTGTCCTGGGACTGGTGCTCTTCAACATCTTTATCAACGATATAGACAGGGATTGAGTGCACCCTCAGCAAGTTTGCTTGTGACACCAAGCTGAGTGGTACAGTCAACACAACAGAAGGAATGGATGCCATACAGAGGAACCTGCGCGTGCTTGAAAAGTGTGCACTCAAGAATCTCATGAGGCTTAACAGTGCGAAGTGCAAGGTGTTTTACTTGAGTCAAGGAAATCCCAGATATAAGCGTAGGCTGGCAGAAGAATTCACTGAGAGCAGCCCTGCAGAGAAGGACTTGGGGGTCCTGATGAACAAAAAGTTGAACATCAGCCAGCAGTGTGCACGTACAGCACAAAAGGCCAATAGTATCCTGGGCTACATCAAAAGAGTGGTGACCAGCAGTGATTGTCCCTATCTACTCTGCCTTTATGAGGCCCCACCTGGACTACAGTGTCCAAGTCTAGGACTCCCAGTAGAGGAAGGATGCAGAGCTGTTAGAGCAGGTCCAGAGGTCCATGAAGATCATCAAAGGGCTGGACACCTCTCTTATGATGAAAGGTTGAGGGAGCTGGGCTTGTCCAGCCTGGAGAAGATTCTGGGGACACTTTGTTGTGCCCTTACAGTGCTTGAACTGAACATACAAGCAGGAGGATCAACTTTTTTACATGGTCTGATAGGAACAGGACTAGAGAGAATGGCTTTAAACTAAAAGAGGGTAGATTTAGGTTTGATATTAGGAAGAATTCAGTGTGTGGTGAAGTGCTGGAACAGGTTACCCAAAGAAGTCGTGAGCGTCGCATCTCTGAAGGTGTTCAAGGCCAGGATGGATGGGATCCTAGGCAGCCTAATATAATGTGTGGCAACCCTGCCCTTGGCAGGGGGACTGGAACCAGGTGATTTTATAGTCCCCTCCAACCTAAGTCATTCTATGATTCTATGACATTTTCCTGCTCTATAATGTCAGCTGGTCCTCACTTGTGGCACATATGGGCAATATGGATTTGTATATTAATGTATATCTGAAATTCAGAATCCACCCTTTCTTAGAGTTTGCTTCATTCTCTGACTGAGTTTTTCATTTAATTTAGGAATTTGATTTACTTAGTTCTACTATGAGTATATTCTGAATCCTAATGCAAAGAGAATGGAGAACAAGAAAGACAGAAAGTCATTTCAACAATATGGTGAAAAATAGAGATAATGTGACCTAATGCATGGATTAGACTGAGCTCTCTGGACCCATGCAACCCGACTCATAGATCCAGGAGCTGCCAATGCTGCTGAAAAATTACCAGAACATATTTCCATGCCTGGGATATGAACCTTGAGCATGTCACTTTGGCCATTTGAGCCTACATTTCTTCTCCCTTAGTTTTATAAACTGTAAATTCTTTAAGGCAGTCTCGTATCCCAGGTTTAACTGCACTTTGTAAAGCAAGAAGCTCTGAGATTACTGTAAAGCAAATAAATAACACTAAATCTATAATAGAGTTGTTATGTGAAACAAGCAGAGATTTTGTATATGAGCCATTAGATGTATAGGATAGGCTGAATTCATTAAATCTGAAAATGCAATCATATGAAGTGTGTATATTCTTTCAGTTTATTATATCATACTGAGCATACATAGATATATTTATAATATATGTTTAGCCTATTATATAAAGTAGATTTAAAATGCATTATATTAAATAAAGTGTGTCCTCCAGTACCATGCACATTATAGGCACTCAGCAAATAATAACAGCAATTGAAATGACATAAAAATTAAAATGGACTGTATTCATCACTTCTTAACCACAGTCTTTGATGGAGCTAGCAAAAAGGGCAAAGATATGTCAGCCCAACATTCCTGAGGTACCCATGACCGAAGTTCATCTCAATGTATCTGAAAAGCTCTGAAGCACCTACTGCAGCAGTTGCACAGCACAGCCTTGAGTTCAAGTTACAAAAACTTCCCTGCAACCCAAGGCAAATGCCCAGTAACCGAGGCTCATATTGCCTTATCTATCACATCGTTGATATAGCAAAACTTTAAAGAAGTTTATTTAAACCTACTGTATGTGTGCTGTTGGCAGTGCAGCTGGAGCTTTGGATTACTGTGTAAAGAATGTCCTAAAATGATCACCATTATTTTTTATCACAGAAAGAATATTCAGTCTTGTGTCTTAAATGTTGTGAACTACAGCAGCACTACAGGTATGGCTGGGTTTGATACCTTTGCTACTTCTACTTCATGGGCAAAGTGAATAATACCAGAATTAGATCCACTAAGCTACACAGAACCTTGTATTTACTACTGCATCTTTTTATTCAGCATCTGTATTGCCCCTGCCTTGGAGTATTTGTCCCCTTTTGCCTCTCTACCAACCACAACAACAGGATGCACGATGAAAATTTGTGTTTACAAATCTTGCATGCAAATGATCATGGAACAGCCACAGTATGCAGTAATTTAAATTTGTTGACAGAGTTGCTAAGAAACAAACCTTTTGATTCTATGAAAATCTTTTTGATACGGCTCCACGCTCTGACAGTTGAAGTTATTGAACAAGAGTGAGGACTCTTTAAAAGAGGAATTTCTGACATTTGCTATGTTTTCAGAGGCTGTAACATAGCATTGAATATTCTTTCAGTGTCAGTTTTATTCAGTAGTGGAATGTCTGATTCCATATAGATTTAAACTATCCTATATTTCAAAAAAATGGCTTCAGCATTTCAGTACTGCCTTCTCCCACTCACATGCACAATTGTTTTGCAGAAATTGTGATCTTTACATGCTCCCCTGCCAAACACCTTGTAAGTTTCTATATTTTTTCCAATCTGTTCTTTAAACATCCTTTCTCCAGGGCATTTTCACAAAGGACCTCATAGCATTCTACTCAGATATCAACAGTAAAATACAACATTATTTTGACATTCCAGTGTTTTGGAGACAGCTGATGTTTTGAGAACATATATTCATGCTGTAGGTACTTAACCATTAAATAGTGAAGCAGAGCTGGGGAAAAAAACAAGACCCAGATTAATCCCAAATCAGATTAACTATATCATTTAACTGATAAAATTGGAAGCACTGTCATGTAAAGTCTTGTAAGGAAAGAAGAGGGTGATTTAGACCTTGGGTTGTCTCAAGCATATTTTGGAGACATCTAACCTTCACTCATCTTCTAAGGCACTCTAGGAAAAGTCCTAATTTAAGTGCCTATTTTAGTCGTTTGAAGTTAGGTAGAATTAAACCGTGTCTAATTGATCATAACCTTATTTTTCTTAGCAGGCTCAGCAGTTGGGATTGCAACCTGCCTACATCAACACTACCTTTTGTGCACGTCTGTCACCCTACTGCATTCAATGCGCAGTAGGGAAAAGGCATACGAGCAAAAATTTCAACATTTTGTGGGGGTGGGACATAAGCAAAGACAGTTTTGGGACAGATGCAGAAATGAAGCTCAAGGAAAAACAATGTGATGGATTCCCCCTTTAATTTCTACATTCACTGTATGACTTGTATGGACATTTTACATTTTTCTGGTGTGAAACACAGAAGAGCCTAATGACACGTGTCTGCCAAAGTGCTATTTTTAATCAAATTAAATGGCTGCACAGTCGTAAGCTGAGGCTGCAAAGGCAGAAAGATGGCTCTCTCAGACATAGCAGTCTATCAGAGTCAAAAAGAAAAGCACCAAAAAAGGAAGTGGTGTAAAAAAAGAGTCAGTCACTTTCACATTTACTCGGAAGCCCTAAAGATCATCTCTGCCTACCACATTCTCTTCACATTTTATTCATAAGGAACATTTCTTCTTCCTTGTGAAAAAGCACATTCCTGAAATTGTGCAAAAGTGTTTTGAAAAGGATTTTTTTAAAATGTGAAATAAATGTAAAAATAATGAGTCATACTCTGTAATGGCCATTGCAGAATGTGCATTAGAAGGCAACCAGAGCACTCTCAGCATGCACTAATAGCTTGCTAATGCACAGCCTTCAGTGCCTTATTGCTACAGTTGACATTTACCGCAACGAATACTTTGCAGCAAGAAATATTTTGGGCTCCATTACACTTTCACAACCTTGAACTGTGCTGGGAAGGGCTGGAAGTAGAGTGCTGTGAGCAATGGAGGCCAAAACCTAGAGAAATAGCTCACATCTTTGCCATCTTTCAAAATATAGGTGGAAAAGACCTACCCAGGCTCAGTCTTTGAGTGACAGGAAGAGAAGGGGAACTATTTCATCCCTATATTCAGCTCTGTGCGCATTCACTGTGAGGCAGTGGTGTACATATCTTAGACAAGGACCTTGACAGGAATACCTGGGGCCAATGCAAGGTGCTCAGACTCCTGCCCCTGTGCAATGGACACCAAGAACCATGTTGTGATTGCTTGTGTTTTGAAGCTCCCTCTTGCCCCAGATTTTGTAGCAGCAGTCTGTTTCCTCTCCCCCTCTCTTATTAGCCATGTGCATGCATTTGTGTGGGAATGTATCTGCCAGGGACTGAGCAGCTGTGACTGTAACTACCAAAAAACGTTGTTAGCTGGGCAAGCGAACAATGAACAGCTCTTGCAGCTCAGAGCCTGAGCCAGAAGCAATCTGATAACCAGTACAGGTTTGGATTGATTAATCTTCTTTTTTTTTATTTTTTTTAAATTTTTTTTCCCACTGTTTATTTTCTGTTCTTTATCACCCTTGACAAGCTTGATGGAGGAACTGTTCTGTGCCCTGAGCAGCACTGTCATCCTCACAGAGCACCTGTATCAACATACTGATGTGTGTAAAAGCTTGGTCAGTCCTTTTGCCAGTGTACTCCTTTGGAAGTGGGGGCACTGTTCAAAATCCATCACACAGAAAGCGATGGATCCTCACTGCCCATGGTGAGACCTCTGGGAGACCCAACTGGTGCTGGAAGGAAAAGGGGGAAAGGAGGACAAAACCCCCGTTGACATCTTTGAGAGGCTAATCCTGAGCAGCTGTCCCCACAGAAAATACTAATTTAATTTATTCTACAAGTAGCAATACTATGTGAAGGACCAGGACTCCATTTGTGCCCAGCTCTTCAGATGACAGTTACATTTTTATTTACAGGCCACTGCTGGTTTATCTGCTGTTTGCTTGGTTTGCGGCACAGGCTGAGTCAAGAATCTCCACTTACCTCTCTTTAAGTGGGTTTGGTTTCTACTTCTTACAATGGCGCTTTGTGAGGTACTGCAAAGAAGCAGCAGCATCAGCCAAAGTCATGGTAGGATGACTATTAGTTCTTGGCTTGTCTCTGCATCTGTCTCCAGAAACATCTTTTTTTGCTGAATGATATATAGGATGACTGGTTCCTCAGAGGAAAGAAATGTTGCAAATATAATAAAAGATAGTTCAAATATGATACGTCACTTATAGCAGGGAGGTTGGAACTAAATGATCTTAAAGGTCCCTTCCAACCCAAACTATTCTATGATTCTATGATTTCACTAATGCAATACATTGTCTAACTGATTCAAAAATATCTAAGAATTGGTAATTCCACATTTTTTTTTAAGGTTTGGAGAACAAAAACTTTGTTATTTTCTTGTTCCTTTTCCAAAGGTCTCTAGCATATCCTATGCAGTATAAATGAGATCTTGTTACCACCAGCAAGACCCAGAGTCCATCACCATACAGCTACTGGTCAGCCCTGGGGTTCAGATTGGGAACTACAGAAGATGAAACAGTGTGGAGCTGATTAGAATAATGCCCAGATACGCTATTATCAAGATATATATTTTCTGTTGGCCTAAACCCTTAGCTTGTAAATTCTTTACATGAATAGCACACAAAAATAAACCTCCTTTCTCTCTTGAGTTTCTGAGAGAAATCAACCACTGCTCATGACAGATGGGACAGCACTGGACCAGAAATCTAGGTTCACACGCCATCCCAGTGGACTGGCACTGTTTGAAAGGATCTTGCTCACTGCAGGAGGGGGATCGCTTCCTCGTTTACTAACAGTTTCAGCAATAGGAAAGCTAAGCTCCCAAAAGAGGGAAAACGTATCAAAATGGAGATCTCTGCTGGTTTCTTTTTTGGTTGCTTTTTTGTTATTGTTTTAAATAGGCCAGCAGTTACTTTTGCTTTATATGTGATCTGTAAAAACTGCTCCTACCAAATAATGCAATGCAATAAATTTAATTGAGCTGTGTAAGTCCTAGCAGTCAGAAAACCAATACATTTCATGGCTGGCTATGCTTTGTTTTCCTTTAATGCAGACAATTTAATGTTAGTGATTGAACCAGTGAAATTTCCAGCGAAAATGACAAGGCAGTCAACTTGAAACATAGCATTATTAGCAGTCGTCTTTTCTAGTTCTGTGTGCATGTTGAGTGATCTGGGATGAAAAACTAACAAGCACCTGTCAAATCTGAGACATCAGGTTTTTTGACAGAGGGCCCACTGGACTTTCCTATCAAGAGAGCCTTTATGAGTAAACCGTGGAAATCTCTTTCAGACAAAAAGGAAACAGAGCTCATCAGATTCTGCAGACCCTTGACTTCGAGGGCATGCTGTCTCCAATGAAAGGCTTTTGATCACAATGCTTTTTTATTCAGATTTGACTTCACATTATGGCTAATCAATACCTTGCAACAGTCTAAGTCCCCAGTTAGATGCACATCTCACAGTCAGGCAGGGAGACCTACTAATTGAGAAAAAGTCAGAGACCCAGGTACCATCACCCTCAGGCCATAGTCTTGCCTCAGCTCAATCCTTTTTCCTATCCCTGCTTCTCTTATCATGGTACCCTAGAAATAGTGGAAATAAAATTTAGAAACATGACAGGCATGGAAAAGCAGGATCAATTCCTGTCACTTGCCACCAATGTTTACTGCCTTCCCAGGTCTTCAGAGGGTGTTTTTCTTTCATAGCTTAGGGGAACTTAACCTTTTATAAATAGGAAGATGGTACCTTCATGAATTTTAAATTGTTTGATTTTTCTAGGCCTGAGATTATCTCAACTTTCCCAAAATGACTCTCTTTTCAAAATCTCATTTGTCTATATAGGATCAGAAATAGAAATTGGAAGGTTTTTATCATATCTTCTATTTTTTGCTGTGTCCACTTCAAAAATTACCTTTCTCTCTCTTCTCCATTGTTTTTCACCAGCCAGCCTGTGCATAATACAAATTTATTTTGTGGTTAAAAACCAAATAAGTAACAATATGTGCATAGAAATATATGTATTTTTATAATCAGCAAGATAACTGTATATAAGTATGACATGGGATGTCCTCATTGAGGAGCATCAGCAAGAGATTTGAGCAGTACTGAAAGGATTTCAGTCTAGTTTGTCCCCCACAGTACCTGATTATGGGGCTAGTGTTCCACTTAGTGTTCCACTAAGTGGAAGTGCTCGGTTCTGCGATGATATTTAAAAAATGATGTTCTTGGATTTATTTGTCTCTTGCCTTCATTTGATGGTTTTCTTCCAGTGCTATCTGCCTAGCTCCTACCATAGCCAACTTCATGAAGAAAAAGCACATTTGTAAACCTGCTATTGAAAACTCTGGTAAACCAACCGCTGGAGGGAGTCACAGATTAGGGAGTTGCTGGAACTACCAGCTGCTGCTGGGTTTTACTTTGGGAACCACATCATGTGGGTCCTGTGTGAAATGAGATTTCCAAGATGTCTCTCTGTAAGCACTAGTACATGGTGATATGGGCTGAAATGACTTTCCAAATAGGCTAGAAGTTTCTCCAGCAAGTAGAGAGATGCTACCCCCCTTATCCTCTCTTCCATCACCTCTGGCATTGTTGTGACTCTGAACAGATATTTCAGTAGCAATTTGTGAAGTTATAGCAAACAGAGAGAGAGAGACAAGGAATAGGTTGAGAATAGGTAGCAGAGCTGGGAGAGGGATGAAAAAATAAAAGAAAAACTAAAGAAAAAAAAGAAGCAAGAGAAGCAGAAAGCGAGGTGAAAAAGACAAAGACCAAATCAAAGAACCTATGATAAGGAGAAATAGTATTTAGTTTTCACTCTGTTCATTATTTTTCTCTATAAGCTCAGTCAGAAGCTCCTGTTTGCTGTTTCCCGTTCCTCAGGACGTTCTCCACTTTATCCGGGAGCTGTTTTTACCAGAACAAATGTCTCAGAAGGTCAGCTTGGACTGCTGCTTTTCAAATAAAATAGTTTAAAAAAACATATACTCACAGTAACAAGGAATCTGCCATATGAATGTATTTACTTGAAAGTTCAATCATCTATAGAAATTATAAAAAATGGTTTAAAGCTTGGTTAAATGAAAATATATCAGCAAATATACATATACATATTGTTCTATCTCTGAAATGACTGTTTTTATAAACACCTTTTTTGTTTTTTTGAATTCACATTTTCCATTCTTTTTGGAAGTTAATTTATTGCTTCCTTGTTTTTTAATCTTTAGAGGAGAATGGCAGAAAAATAAGTTTCATTCTCCTACTGCAGTAAGCAATTACTTAAAATCATATAAAATACAATAAAAGACACTTACAATAAATGAAAATTCTCGGAAGCATAGAATTCAGTCACTGGCAACCCAATTTTCCAATTCTTGGGAAAAAAAGAAATTGCATGTATATAGACAAAAGGGCATGGATGCCAGGAAGATGGTGGGGACCAAAGCAGTCTGAGAAAAACAGTGACTTTACGAAGGATCCCTTTTGAGGGATTTATTAAGTCTCTGAATCTTCTTGGGCACCTAGAAAAAAAAAAGTTCTAGAAAAGTCCTTAAAATTATGCTGAAGTTTATGTGTCTTGATTTTTTTGGTAGCCAAGGCTTTTCATAGACTCTGCAAATAAGAGGCATCTTAACAATAAAATCTACAATGCTCACACGAGTCATGTTTCTGTAGGACTGGCATACTTTCATCTACAAGCAGCCCATTTTCCCCTAAAGAATGAAAGCATGTGTAGCCTGTACTCAAAGAGAAGCCGCAGAATGCATTTTCTCTAATTCCCTCCATTATTTCACTGTTAGCTGAGGAGAACTGTTTGGCAGGGTGTTAAGTGTCTGAAAGTACTGGCAAAAAGCTTATTGCTAGCCAGGCTGAAATCCAGCCAAATAGTCCTCCTCTTTTCCTCCCAGCTCCCACTTTTTGTTGACTGCCTTGTGTGTGCTGTTTTATACCTGTATCTTCTCTGTATGATCACATTAATTACATTCCATTCTTTCCACTTTGATATCTCATTAAAATCTTATAAATGATCATGCAGTGACCTTGAAGGACATGCATAATACATGAAAGTAAACCTGCAGTAAAATGTATTCTTTCACTCCTGACTGGCTACATCCCACATTTCTTTTTCCTATCCCCAATGACCCCAATATGGGGAGTTACGCTAGCTGAGCCAAGGTATGCAGTAGTGTGCAAATCCACTAACTCCATTAGTTTTCCCTGCTGATGACAGCTGCAATATGTTAATGGCTTATGTTTGGATGTGATGGCCTTGCTACTACTTAGGGCACTATGCTAATTACCATAAGATGGTGACAACAGGTGCAAGTGTCACTTCATATCACCATCATGTGTATGAGAAAAATAGCTAGCAGCACCAAAAGCAACTCAAGAAAATGTAAACTTTAGTCAGCAGCCTGTGATTCTCTGAAGAACTCTTCTTTAATGCTTATGATTAAAGGATTTACAGACAGATATTGTTGCTTTTTCTGCAAGTACAGTAATTTTGAATTCATAGGGATGTCTTCATAAGCTATTTAAAGTTACATTTCAACAACATGCACTTATGTGGCAGTTCAGGCAAAATGCAGAAGGCCTGTATTTTTGAAGGTTTCCTTACTGAATAAAAGTTTTACCAAACCACATTTGCTGCAATGAATACATATTGGAACAGACATGATTTCCAGCTGAATGAAATCACTGCATCTCTTTGGCCATGTGCTCTTAACATAGCTCTGCTCTATTGTCTGATTTGCTTATGCATATATATACTTGTCCTCTTTCCTTTCTGTCAGGGTTTGGTACATCCCTTTTCTTGATAGCAAGGGTTTTACTGAAGCCCTGTGGTAGCTCTCCAGCAGGTTAAGCCAACAAGATAGCTGGCTTAACATTTTGCCCTTAACATAGTCGTACTATCATAAGAGAAATCTAATGCAAAGCATGTGGATATACCTGAATCTTTTGTTAGAAATAAGCAAGCAAAAAAATAACCTTTGGAGACAGCTTTATGTGAAGTAATGAATAGTTATTAAATTCTGCTGGCTATTCTTGGAGTAAAAATGTTTTTCACAATACTATTTCTACTTTGTTACAAATGTTTTAACTACATGAGCGCTCTGAAAGCAAAGATAAAACCTTAAAGCACAGCTCAATACCAGATTTCTCAATAAAAGAAGTTGGTCCTGAGTAGGACTGTACTGACTACTCTCACAACACTCATAGCCATAGTAGGCACATTAAAGAAATTGTAGATTTTTTCTTCAGAAGTGCAAATGTAAAGCTAAAATGTAAGTAAGTTAAATTTAAAAATAAAATCCAAAAATAAAAAGTTATATTTTAAAATAAAATCCAAAACTATCTGCAGAAAAAAAAATCCATTTTACAAAGGTAAAAAAAAAAAAAAAGAGAGAGAGAGAGAGAGAAACCTGATTAGCCTTGAAGCTGAAAACCAGCATAATTTTTTTGTCCAACTTTGTGAGCTTCTTGATGCTGCCTCGTGTCACCATGGTTGAGTTGCTTTGTGGTCCCCATACATTTACACAGCTGAGAGTCACTGGGTGCGTTCCTCAGATGATGCTTCGCATGATTCCCCTGCTTTAACCTTTCTGTAAGGAATTCAGGCACATGATGGGAACAGAATTTTCACCAGGGATTGCAGTGGATCAAGTTAAATAGAAGCAACTACAGATCTTGTCAGGTCACATTTTCAGTAAAAATAACAATTTTTTTCAACATAAAAATTATTTGCCTTATTAAAAGTATCATTCTTCACCTTAGCTGAGCCTTCTTTCAAGTTTTGTGAGAGTTTTGTTGGTATTTTTCATTGTCATAGACTGTTTTTTTTTAAATTGTCTATTTATTTATTTATTTATTTTTGCTGTTGTTGATATTACTGTTTTTAAAGTACCAAGAAGGGTTTTTGGACAAATCTGCGGTTTTATATGTGAACTGAAAGATGAATTTCATCATGCCTAGATTATCATAAAACCATATTTCAATCAATATTTCATTAACAAGGAGTAATGTTGCTGAAGAATTTACTGAATCTAAAACATAAAGAAAAAGGCCAATGGTGGGTCGCAATTCTGAGAAAATAGGGATAAGATTGCTTTAAAACTTGTTCCTTATTGATACTCCATGCTTTTTAATGATTTTAAGGCAGTAAGAGCCATGATGACTTCGATCTCTTGCATAGCCAAGGTCACAGATTCTGCAAGTACTTGTAATGAATCCAGGTGATCAGCTTGAGCTATTTTAGTTGAAATGCTTTCATAACATTTCTTTTTAATGTAGCAGCACTCATAGACAAGTAAAGATTAGAGACAGGTCAATAGAGAACAAGGTATCACATATCAATTTCCAAAGATGGTCTTTAAAAATGGAGGAGTAAATGAAAAGGCAAAAAAAATTGTCATCTGCCTTTCCTCACAGCAGCTTTCCACTGGTACTGTTGTTCTCATGATGTGTAAAAGAAGTTCTACAAAACGCAAGTACATCTTGAGCGTAAACAGAACAGATCAATATTCAGTTCACCTGTCTAGCCAGTGTCACACAGAGTTATAAGTACAGCTTTATCCAGCCTGTGCTTGCATTATCTCTTTCCCTGACTGCACCACCATGTTTGACTTCATAGCTTTACACTGACTGCATATCGGCGCGTTTTTGATTGCGTTTATTTCTTCTTGTTGTCCAAAACTCTCATTTGGGAATGCAAATGTGAACTTGTTAACTTATACTAGAAGTCCTAGTATAGAGAGAGAGTCCTATCTCTCGCTTATATATACATGACGGAAGACGTGTATGTATTAAGATGTACTGTTCTATACAGAATTAAGACAAGTGCTACAGGCAAATTCCCATATATTCTACAGGTAATGATACGCCAGAACAGTAAATAATAAGGAATTTTCAGTGAAAAGCTTCTGTTTTCAGTGCAATTTTACCCACACCTGAATTGCCAGAGATTGTCAAGGGATTCATACTGCTAATAAACATTTCTACCCGCTGAAATAAAACACATCAGAGACAAAAAAAAAAAAAAAAAAAAAAAAAGTTGAGCTGAAAAGTGAGTATGTAAAGGGATGACTGCCTCCTGAATGAAACAGCTTGCCAGATACCCATGCCACCATGTATGACCTGATTGCTGCATACAGGTGCATTTATTTTCTTATTTACTGAATATTTACTGAACTTATTTGTGCATTTTCTAATTTGCTCCCTTTGCAGCCAGGAAGCCATGGTGCTGTGTTGCTCCTGGTGACACTGAATGTGATTAAGGAAACTTCCTTAACCCATTAGCTTCATTCTGTGAACTGTTATAGACTCAGTAGTACTACTGCAAGCAATAATGATTTTTCAGGTGAGAAAGATTTTCTGAGACTGTTTTCTGTTCTTCATATCTGCTATTTTAAGCAGGTGTTATCAGGAATGTGATTTGAAAACGTAAGAGAAATAGCGCAAGGCCTTCACTTGTATGGGACAGGGAAGGTTTGTGCACAAATTCTGTGCTCTCAGAAGAACACTGTAAAACCTTAAATGTCTATCACAAAGCTAAAGATGCTGAAACCCAGAAGTGAGACCCACTCCCTTATGGAATGTTACCATGGTCATGCTGGTATGAAGCTCCCATTCTATATTCCTTCAGCCAGCCAGTTATAGCCAGTAAAACCAGTCCTAAAGGCCAACCTTCACTTGGTTTAACCACACAAGCAACAACTCTGATGCCAATAAGTCTATTTATCTATGACAAAAGAAGATCCTTAAACATTTCTTAGGACAGCTGTTCGCTGTATTCCATTGTGGAAGCACATAACAGTAATGGGAACATACTATTTCTTGATAAATCACATTTGTTCCTTTACACCTGATGACCTTCACTACCATTTTTAATAATGGTTTCCCTTTCATTTGCTACCTGTTGCAAATATGCATTCTGTGGGGAAGTTCTTTATTCACACATACAATATTTTGATTAATGTGATAGCCAGTATCTCTTCTTGCTGTTCTAATTATACTTATAACTTCTGAAATCTTTTAAAATCATAACTAGCAACCTCCTCCTCCCCAAAGCAGACGTTTAAAAATGTTGTTATTGTCATTCTGCTTAAGCACGTTGTTCCTCTTACATTTCCCCTGTTGAGACCTAGCCTGAATGAATTGTAACCACAGCTTGTCCAACTGTTTCTTAAATAATTCCCATTTTTTCTGCACTAGGTTTCCTACACAGTCATGAGATCTTGCATCATTTCCATCAAGATCATTCAGTTGTTTATGTTACCACAAGCTATTCCTTCTACTTGAAGTGAAGGTGTAAGTAATTCATATTGTGACATACGCTGAAAGCATGTTTATCTTTCAGAAAAACTTCCCTACTTCATACAGTTATCTCTGTCAGAACTCCTTACAGTGTTTTTATTTTTTTACTAAATTTCCACTGAGCCAAAACTCATTATAATGCTTCCTCTTAATTTCTTTTTTGTATTATGAATTTGTGATCCCTAAATCAGCCCTGCTCTTTTTATCAAGATGGGCTAATTTCCCAGCTCTGGGTGCCAAGAGCCTCTGATCATGAAGTTCAGTCAATAAACTGACTTCAGTAAGTAAGCAATTATGCATTGCCTCTGGAAACATGCTTCCCACCTTACAGGTTTTGCATACTTGTTATCCCAGTAAGTATCTGTGAAATTAAAATCCCCCATGATCAAAGTTTCAGTTTTTGTATAAGTATCTCTTAGCTGTAAACATGTTGTTTGTTGCAGTTATTCTAAAACACAATTTACAAGTGTCTACAGTCACCACTGTAACTTGTTTCTTTTAATCAAGCAGCTATGTACCAGAAAAGTGAAACACTATTTTGCATATACACGGTTAAAATATACAAGCCATAAACAATAACACTTCCTCCGAGCGGAACAAAATTTAAATGACGCAAAGTGTGCCCTGATCTATAAAAAGCCAAGAAGGACCAAGCACCTCTTCCTCATGTTATTCACTTGAACACCAACTCAGCTACCATCTGCAAAGTCTTTTTGTTAGGGACAGGGCAAGTAAGTAGTTAAGAATAACAAAATAATTTTTGTGGTCTAATTGAATATCCAATTCTGACACACAAACGCACACACACACACACACAAAAAAGTGAACAGTCACTTAACTGAATACATATGTACTGGAAGATGATAACTGAAAAAAGAGGCTTTAAATTTTGCACCTCTGCCTGTGTTCAAGTGGGGCCTGGTCTTGTGGCTGGCAACCCTGCCTTCAACTTTTTGTTGAAGCATTACCCTTTCTCTCTATTTTCTTTTTTTTTAATATTCTTATTTATATATTTATTTATTTATTCTGTGAACATAAAATTAGGACACTGAAATTGCAGAAAGTTATTTATAGTGAAGAAATATATACCAGAATATTTGAAATTTCTACCTGAGCAAGTGTTGGCGGTTGCCTCATTTTCAATGTTTGTCACCTACTCTATGCCACACTGAGGCTTCAGGAAGCTACAAAGTAGGCCTAGATGTTAATTGAATAGACAGGTAAAATGATTATTTGCATTTTCCTCTAATCTTTTTTCTCCCACACTCTCCCTGCTATTTTCTTACTTGATTGCTGTGGAAAACACCACCATCCTACTTACAGCTCAGGCCCATAAACAAGTCTTCACTTGGATCTCTGCCTAGGTACTGTCATCCAAACTCATATAATTGAGATTTTGTTTTTAAACAGCCAAAGTCTTTCCTGCCCACTTTCACAGTGAAGTCTTTTAACACCTCGTATCTCAGTAATTCCTACTTTTTAACCTCTGACTTTGACAAACATAACCTCTTCCCACTCAAAGTCTTGGTGCAGACAGCATACTACCTGGCTTTTTGACCACATTTGATTTATTGTATGTGCCATTCACTGTGCCACTGTGCCATTCACATCAATCTTAGAGCTTCCTCTTTTTATCAAAAGGATCCCTCACCTGGAGCACCAGATACCAAGGCAAATTCACAGAGTAACTTTACCAGCTTCCCATGATGCTACTTAGAGGATCCAACACTCCTACAAAAGTGAATTTCCATCTCTTCTAAAAATCCCTCCCTGAAGTTTTCTCTGGCTGCATACAACCCTTGGGAATGATGCAATTATTGGATCATAGAATCATCATAGAATAGCCTGGGTTGAAAAGGACCTCAAAGATCATCTAATTTCACCCCTCCCTGCTATGTGCAGGGTCACCAACCACTAGACCAGGCTGCCCAGAGCCACAGCCAGCCTGGCCTTGAATGCGTCCAGGGATGGGGCATCCACAACCTTTCTGGGCAAACTTTTCCAGTGCGTCACCACCCTCTGAGTGAAAAACTTCCTCCCAGTATCTGAATTAAACCTCCCCCGTCTTCATTTAATATCCTTGTCCTATCACTATCCACCCATGTGAACAGTCATTCTATCAATCTGTGTAAACAGTTGTTTAGATCATCACGCTGTGTTCTCTGTTTTTTTTCTCTGTACGCTCCATATGCCTTAAGCTTGGACTGTAAGCTATTTGGTCAAGTCTCTTTTTGTGTTCCTCCAGACACAAAGCATGGGCACAGTGTACCACTGGTAAGCAGCTCAGCAATAGATTACCAGGAAAGGGGTTCAGCTTACCTAAACTTAAATGTGTCCCCATGTGAGATTCATCTGCATTCCTGTTATGATCAATAAAACCTAGTCCACACCATCAGGGATCATTCAGATGCTGAAACACAGTTGTCTAGCAAATCTGTGGATGTCCTAATGCATTTCAGTCTTCCACAGTAGGCTGGCAGACATGACACAGGACCTCTGGGAAACCCACATCCCCTGGACTTAGCAGCTAGAGGCTAGGCAGGGCACTCTCCAAAGTCTCATATGATGTTATACACTTATGTTTAAGCAACTTTAATGAGCCTGCAGTGAGCATGAGAGTAGCTGAAATACCTAGATGGCATATACACAACTGCATTTAAATATCTGACTATGGAGCTAAATCTCACCTTTGATAACTACTGCTGTTTAAGCATATGTTCATATATCCTTTTCCCATGCTGTTTTGTAGGGGAAAAAAAGGAGCTGGAGATAGTAGTTTATCTTTTCTATTAATCAAAACCCAGCAACCTTTCCTCAGATTCAGTGTTACTGTGAACTCGCACATCTGTTTTACTGCAAGTATCTCTACTGCATATGCAACAGCCATTCTTTTCATGCTAGTTGTCCCCAAAAGGTAATAGTTTACCAATCCGATACTCACCAGATGGAAGAAGTTTCTGTAATTGGTGACTGATCTGGGGGTAAGACTGCCAGTCACTCTGCTCCATTTCCCCCTCTGCTTGTTGTAGAAGATAGCATTTTCAGACAACGTGCCTCGCAGTTCACAAAGCTGCATTATCACTACCACTGAAATGATCAAAAAGACTTTGCACTTGTCTTACTGCAGTTATTTTCATGAAAATTGGAAACAAAGAAAAAGAGAGATGAAAGCTTCTGTGAAAGTATCTTGGAAAAGCATTTAACTTAAATAAGCCTGTCCATTTTTCTTGCCAAAGGAAAAGAATTGCAAACCCTTTAAAGCCAAAATCTTTGAACCACAGTCTCTGAAGAACATTCAGGTAAAGCTGTTGAAATCTTGATGCAAAAAACGAAGGAACACACACACAAAAAAAGGGTTAGTTTTGCCATCCCAGGAACCTTCTTTTGTGTCTGTGGCCAAGTAATCTTCCTTGTATATTTTCTTGTTTGATATCTTATACTAGTTTGTTAAAGACTTCTTTGCTGGATTTCTCTTCATTGTATATTGAACCACTAAAGACGGTGACTTAAAACCAGGCAAATGTAGGATATAAAAAGGGAGGGGGGGGAGGGATGGGGGGAGTAATTTAGTCCAGTAAGAACAGAAAGAAAGTAGAGACATTTTGATTCTAGTAAGAAGGGGAGCTAAGCAGAACTGACAAGGAGGGGCACGTAAGCACATACTAGTAATTATTGCATTAAAGTAAATGTCCATTCTGCCCCCTCAGGAAATCAAGGACTATAAATGGCTGAAAATAAAGCGTGAGATCAAGATGAGGAGTCAAAATCCCTAATAAAGATTCAATGTAAGGACTGGCTTCAGAACATGGAAAAACTCTGAGACCTAGATCTGTGACTAGCCTGCTAGGAAGCAGTTCATTTCCTCCATAAAATAAAATTAGAGAGAGGGGACAAGAGAGATTCACTTTTTTTCCAGACTATGTGGCCTCTTGAGAGCCAAGTAATATCTACTGGTTAGTTTTGCACCAAGTTTGCATCCCTTTGGCACATTAACAGTACACTAGGTACCATACTAAAAGAAGAATGCATCTGCCGCATTATGTGTCTACTTGCTATCCTGGAGCAACTCACAGAGATACTATTAAGCAGCGGTGATTAATCTCTTCACAGCAAGAATCCCCACAGTGAGAGCTAAGCTAGAGGCTGAAGAAATATGGAGATTTTTTTTTTCACATTATTTTGCTGTGCACCACTATAAGGTTTCTTCTCAGGTCTTTCAGCTCCCATTAAACATGTTTCTTGGGACTTCAAAAAGCTTGAATAAATCAAGTTTGTTCTGTGAATATTTTAACCTTCCATCAACCTTCCAGTTTTTATTTCTTCTTTTTTCATAACCTCAGAAAAAATTTCAGAAAAAATATGAGAAATATACCATTTGCATCTTCTGTTTCTAGCCTACCTACTCTTCCCTGATTTAACATAAAGTGATCTTAGCAAAACTAGTTTAGTGTCTCGGCCCTTGTATGCGAAGTGTATCTCATACGCCCTATGTTATGTGGAAACAGCGATACAATAACTATATTTGTGTAGTATTGAATTCTGATTCTCTCAAGGAGATGACTCACTGAAGTAGCAGTGTGTTTCATCTTTGGATTAGTTTAGGTGAAGACACCTACTTATCCTGGCTGGTTTCATTTTTTCCCTCTGATACTGACGTTAGCATTTTTACTTTGTGCACCAAGGGAGTTTACTGGCTGTTCGGAAAGAGACATTTTAAGAGTCTACTCCATATTCTGTTCTCACTGAGTTACTGAAAATATGAATTAACACCACTGAAATCAAAAGATGTTTACAAGTATAAAACTGACATGGATCAGCCCAGGAACAAACTCTTGTCTGAAGGCTCAAGTCATGTGTTTGATTCAGAAGTAATACTTAGCCAGAATAATATTTAAATGGCATCAAGATTAAGGAATTTATTCTGACATTTCTATACTCATGTTGTTTCTGTACTGTTCATTATAGGGTGAATTTATAACTGGAGAGAAACAGTGTACTGAACACACTGCCTTTTAAAGTTTCTTTTCTTGAGTTCTGCCCCAGTGCCACAATCTAAAGACATTACTGTAAAGTACAGCCCATACCAGAATGTGTTTCATTGCCTCCAATGGAACAAAAAATGGAACAAAACCAATAACAACAAAGACACAGTAAATTTAATATATAAAGCCTACGTCCTAAAATACATGTTGCTTTGTAGTATTTGAAAAGAGATATGGCCTTTAGCTTGGTACCATCGTAGGCTTAACACAAAGGTGATATTTTCATTTTTGAGATTTTAATCAATACATGTGTCAGTTATGCACTTCATAATTATGATCATATACTGTATCATAAAACAACTTCTGAAACAAGATTGATTAGGGATCATTGAAATGTACAACCTGTGTTTGCTGTTATGAAGCAAACACAGATGTGTACTGTGGATTTGTGCAGGTCATCTTCTTTCTGGGTGGAGCCATAGAAGAAGCAGTGCTCAAAGGGAGCTTATAGACTCTTCTATAATGTGGATACAAGGTCCAAGAACCGTTCTCTCCTAATGCTTGTATGATACATGCCTGGGACTTGCAGCCACTGTGAACTTCATCACCAGGAAATCACAGGCAGTGTCGATCTGTGATCTGAGAATCATGACACACCACAGCAAACTGAGTCCCAGTCCTTCCGTCTGTGCATTGCACTGATCAGTACAGTAGGCACATACATTCTGTCCTCTTTCATATGGTGATGAGGGGCAGTTGAGGAGCTCCTCTGTGCTGCTGCTCCATATATATCTGAGTTCGGAAATGACAAGAAGAAAAGCTGAACAATGTCTTTGGAAGGAGTGAGACAAGTTTGAAGTAAAAAGCTTGATCTGACAAGTACAAATCTGATAGCTAAAACTACTGTATAACTTCAGCACTGAAAGAGCAGGGGAGAAACAGAGGGAGAAAGAACTACTGCATCTCAGTAGTTTATGTGGCACTTTCAGTGTGACCTAGTTTGCTCAAGCCTATTTAGCAAGCAGCAGGACAACATCAGATTTCAAATTACACAACATTTTAAAGCATCCATAAATAGATGCCTTAAAAAGGTGTTGCGTGAATAGAGCACCCCTTCCCCAGCATAGAGTGCAGCTGAACAATACCTGATCCTTACCCCAGCAGCATTCTTTTCCAGTTAAGTCACTTGAAGTACATGCAGATATTTCCAGCTCTGTGGCCTTCTGCTGTATTTTCCTGAGAGACTCCAGTAAAGACCAAACAGCCACTTTCTCTCTGTTGTGCTGCACTTAAGAATCTAGAAAGAAGCTTTAAAAACTCCTTCAGATGAAAAAGTAAAAAATAAAATAAAATAAAAGTAGACAAGTGTTCAGTACATTACTGTAAGCATTTAGGATGGAGAGACCATTCCCAAAATGAAGACAGTCTTGAAAATATATAAAAGCTACATATTTAGTTACAATCAGCACTTAAACTTTCTCCCAGAGTACATTACAGCCTTGGTAAATGCTGAGAGGTGCTGCTGTTCAACTGAGGGAGATGTACACAGCTTGAAAATTATTGGAGTGTTGTCATTGCTCCCAGAATTGAAAATACCGAATTTACATTTCACTGTAATCCATTCATTGGTTTATAGACCTCCAGTTCTCCAGGGAGCACCACAGATTCAGATGGCCTCCCTGGATGCTGGATTTTGCATTTGAATCTCTGATTTAGCTGAAAGATGTATTAAGAAACCTCGTGTAGCCAGACAGTTCCCTATTGACTACACATCTGAGGAGACTCAGGAGCACAAGTTATTCCAGCAAGGATATGGAATAAATTATGCTCAGTAATTTGCCTCTAGATCAGCCTTTCTCCACACAGTGGAATAATGTATTCATCTGGACAAGCAGGCCCCATTTCAGAGAGTGTTTTATGCAGAGTATACATCTTGCAAGAGAACAGAATAGATCAAATATTTGGCATAGAGACTTGCTTTCACAGTCCCTCAAGAAAATAGTACTTACTTCAATTTGTGGAGGCTTACACTATCAACTGGAAAATTTGTTTTTTTTTAATGCAACTATGTGACATTCAGACTTGGATTAACCATCACTTTGAATAAACTTTCTTAAGGACGTTGACTTTGAAGATCAACCCCATGTTATCTGAGATAGCAATAGTATTCAGATCTCAAGAGGTGATCTGTGATAGGTAAGCCACAAAGACTTTAACAGTTTGGTTTAGGTAGACATGAACTGACAGCTATGGGTAAATGTCTGAATTCTAAAACATGTTATTCACTTATCTCTTTTTTTTTTTTTCTCGTCCTTCACAGTAAAATTTTAATCTTTTTATCTGAGTGATTTTGCTACCTGAATGATAGGTCTGGGTTTCCCCTGTTCAGCCATGGCCCAAAGAAGGGTCCTCAAATGTCCCAGATATCTCTCAGAGGCAATTCAAAGTGTTCCTGAAATCTTGTTATGTTTAAGAGCTAAAAGGCTCCAACACTACACATTGGATTCTGCAAATTTAAAAATCCTGGAGAAAGTTAAACAAGCAGATTTCCTGAGCCTTTCACAAACTGCAGCCTTAAGTCTGGAGATGCAGTTTATTTGGACAAAAAGTAATTTGCACCCTAGCTAGTGCCAATAAACACTAATAGAAAGAGGCACTCTGATTCCTATAGACAAATAAAAAATCATATATTCCAACAGTATGTCAGATGATGAAAAAATTAGTCCACTTAAAGTTTCCCTTCTGCTGAAAACTTTCTCAGTTTGCAAAGTTTCACCCTTTAGCAATGCTGAATTGCTTGCCTGTGTTTCCAGGTTGCCTCCCACACAATGTCAAAATACTGCAAACAATGCTATTACTACAGCATTTCTGGCAGCACCCAATCCACAAAACGCTTGAAATGTGGTGCAAAATCTTGTTCACTTGGCATGAGACTAGCTGCCCTCTCTCAGGACTTCTGTAACCATATGTTCACATCACTCCTGTTGACATTGGTGGGAATTGTTATGAACCCAGAGGAGAAGCCTATTAAAAACAAGCACTGTTGAATAGGTAATAATATATGCCCCAGTCAGAAAAAGAGGAATTTAACTTCTCTACATAAGGCATAGGAAACTACTTGGATAGAAGAGTACTAAGAAAAATCTATTATTAGGCTGTTATCTACTTCTTGGAAATGAATGAACTTTTGCTATAGTTGATGCAGAACGATATCTGTAAAGCACTGAATTTAGAACCAAGTTCATCAGACTTTCATAGAATCACAAAATGGCTGAGATTGGAAAGGACTTTGGAAGTCATTTGGTCCAATCCTCCTACTCAAGCAGGGCCACTCAGAGCAGGGTGCCCAGGCCCAGGTCCAAGTGGCTTTTAAAAGTCTCCAAGAAGGAGACTCCACAACCTTTCTGGGTAGCCTCTACCAGTGTTCCATCACCTGCACAGCACATAAATGCTTCCTGGTGTTCAGCGGGAACCTCTTCCATTACAGTTTGTGCCCATTGCCTCTTGTCTTGGTTACTGGACACCACTGAAAAGATCCTGGCTCCAACCTCTGCACATTCCCTTCAGGTATACTAGTGAGCTGCCTCTTCTCCAAACTGAACAGTCACAGCTCTATCAGCTTCTCCTCACAAGAGGGGAGTTCCAGTCCACTGATCCTGTTGGCCCTCTACAGTATTCTCTACAGTATGACCCTGTCAAAACCCTCTGAAAAACCAAAACTAAATA
Organism: Gallus gallus; assembly: GCF_016699485.2. Classification (NCBI taxonomy): domain Eukaryota; kingdom Metazoa; phylum Chordata; class Aves; order Galliformes; family Phasianidae; genus Gallus; species Gallus gallus. Next base: position 153,569,127 of record NC_052532.1, on the reverse strand, counting down.
AAAACCACCCTCTGTGGCCTCTGTAGTCATGGGACAGAGGGCTACTCCAGGAAAACTCAGAATATTTAGAACCTAAAAGAAATCACAAAAAATTGGATAGAAACGTTCATAACATCTGGAGCACTTCATATTTTCTGGAGATTGTAACTCAGTTTACATTTCTTTGTGTACTTGGAAACATTACCATCACAGGTGGAAAATCCAGATTTTTTTAAAGATTTCCAAACTTTTTGCAATTTCATTAGATAGATTTAGAATAATTTTCTATGCATTATCTTTACGTGTATGAAATACGTTTGATTTATCAGAACTGGAAGATGCATCTCATAACTATTTACATATCTGAATAGACTTCAACCATTATACTTGATATCTGATAATTTATACATACATCACCTGAGTTAGATAGTACTTCATATTATTTGGATCTGAAAATAATGGGTAAAACATGAGTTTTCTTTTTGTTTATATCGAGAACAATCTTAGCAGCTTAATTCTTTCATCTGCTGAAAACATACTAGAACAATATGAAGCACAATATAAAAATAACTTTACGTTGTTCTGTACTGCAAAGAAAGCAAAGTGAAATATAGAAAAAGCATTTCATTTTTACTCAGGCTAAACAATTTAATTTTCTGTGTTTTATGGAATATAAATTTATGTCTATCTACATTACAAACAAAAAACAGAGGAGTTTAAAGAACAATTAAGTTGATTAGACAGTAACAACTTTTTGTGACCAATGAATCACAGATTCATAGAATAACAGAGTCATAAAATGGGTTGGGTTGGAAGGGACCTCAAAGATCATCTAGTTCCAACCCCTCTGCCTTTGGCTGGTTGCCACCCACCAGATCAGGCTGCCCACAGCTCCATCCAGTGTGGCCTTGAACACCTACAGGGATGAGCATCCACAGGTTCTCTGGGCAGTCCGCTCCAGCACCTCTTCACACTGAGTACAAAATTTTCCCCTAACATGTAATCTAAATCTCTTTTAGTTTAAAATTATTCTGTCATGTTTTTGTAATTTTGCTATTGGTATTCCACATCATAACATCACGTAAAGCACGGGTAATTAAAGAGTTAATACTCTAGTTCTGTGGACTGACAACTTTCTGGATACCTGGTTCTCAGAAGAGAACTACATATCCCTGGGGACTTCATGGTCAGAAAGGAAGATATGTCACGGGAGGAATTCATGGAATCTCGCTCTCGGACTTGAGCTCTCTCTCACTCACTGTCTGGCAGTGTGTGGGTGTCCTTCCAAGCCGTGTGCCTTCAGTTTAAAGTAGGTCTTTCGGTTTTGGAAACTCTCTCTCTTACTCTATTTGATTTATTAGCCTCAATTTCAATTAGATGGTACTATATTGTGTTACCTTGCATTACGATAACATATTTAGTAAAATTAAGTTTTCCTCCTTAGATCATTGCCGCTGTTCTGTTTTTGGGGCCCAGTTCCCATCTCCCTACCCTCCCCCTTTTTCCTTTCCAATTTTTGGGGCCTGCTGTCCCCCTGTCATGGGCACAGATTGATCTAGATAACTCCATGACATTCTCCCATGTTCTATTGCTATTAGACCATGTAAAAAGCCTGTCTCCCTCCTGATTATAAGCTACTTTTATGTATTGAAAGGTCCCAGAGACTTCTCTTCTCCAAGATGAACAAGCTGAGCTCCCTCGCTCTCTTTGCAAGAGGGGTACTCCAGTCCTCTGATCATCTACATGGCTCTCCTCATCTTTCTTGTGCTGGGGGCCTCGGACCTGGGTGCAGTACTCCAGGTGGGGTCTCACAGAGTCAGAGCAGAGGGGGACAATCACCTCCCTTGCTCTGCTGGCCACCCCTCTTTTGATGCAGCCCAGGATACAGTTGGCCTTCCGGGCTGCAAGTGGACAGTGCTGGCTCATGTCCAGCTTTTCATCCCTGAGAACACCCAAGTCTTTCTCAGCAGGGCTGTTGTCAGTGAGCTCTTCTCCCAGTCTGTATTCAAATCCAGGATTGCCTTGACACAAAGGCAACACCTTGCACATGGCCTTATTAAAACTCTTTAAGTTCACATGGACCCACTTCTCAAGCTTGTCTGGGTCCCTTCTGATGACACCTCTTCCTTCTGTAGTATAAACTGCAACACTCAGCTTGGTGTCATCCACAAACTTGCTGAGGGTACGCTCAATCCCACTGTGTGGGTCTATGTGATTGATAAAGATGTTAAAGAGCACAAGAAATCATGTTTGACCCATTGTATGTATTCGGTTTTGTGAAACTGTAAATTATTTCTCCTGAAAATTCTCTCATATGTTGATCTCAGTACAGTTGAAAACTTAAAGTAGCTGAATAATAGTACAGGAAGTCTATTAGACTAGAATGGAGAACTGAGCAGGACACATATAAGCTAAAAGATGGAAACGCTGCAATCATTAGGTAGCATAGGGCACAGGAATTCCTTAGAGGAATCTTTTCCTCTTTAAACTTGGAAAATGTTGATATTTCTTTTTACAGTTCTTCATTTCTCACCAGTTAAAAATTCTGCCATATCTCTTGTTAACAGATATTAACTTTCAGGATTGAAAATACAATTTGGATATGGATGTGTGTTTTGAATTTGTCTGACTTCAGGTTCTTTCAACCTTCTCTTTAGTCAGCTGGTAGGACAGAGTTCCTTGATTTTTCTTCCAATTGTAAATTTAATTTCTAGTCAGCCAATGTGAAGAGTCAGCCCCCTACCCCCCTCCTTTTTTATTTATTTATTTATTTATTTATGTTTTTTTAGATACTTCTGGAGTATAGAAAAAGGCTTCAGCTCACAGTTTTGGAAAACCTTGTGTCCCTTAGGACAGGTTGTCCTCACCCCTTTTTTCTCTTTGCCCAGATACTGTGCTGCTTTGATTTGAATTCTAAGCCCTCACCTCATTGCTCAGTCAGCCATAATTGTATCATCTGGACTCACAGCTGTAATCAAACACACTTTCAATCTCATTCTGTTTCCACAGGTAATTCCAGTGTTCCAGTGCTAATTGTCCAGGTATTACTCCACTATGTTTGTATCTTCTCCTCTCCTGAGCTTCCATTCCCATTGTCCAGCTGAACTCTTTAACAACACATTTTTGTCAGGTTCAGGCAATTTCCTCTTAGATTTAGTATATTTTCAGTTTCCTGATTACAATTTCTTCACCTTGCTAGCTTCATATCCGCCTACTTGACCAAAGATCACTAAGCTCCTAAATAATAAAATACAATAAAATGTGATGAATCAAACTCTGAGCAGATGATATATTTCTATTTATTACTTACTGAGATGTTTTATAACACGTAACTATCTCTGAGCAGTGATAATTGCTAATAATTTTAAATCATATGCTTCTCCACAATTTCAGTATCCAAAAATATCATTTTTAATGCTACAATTTAATAAAAGTATTCCATTTGCAAATGTTCTTTATCAAGATATACAGTTTCTCCCACTAAGGGATTTGTATCTGCTAGATTATCAGCAGTAAAACTGCTGGGACTACGGAAGTGGCATTTAGCTGGAAGAAATGAAATGTTGAGTATGCAAATGGATCACGGATGCTCATTTGTTCTGAGCCTTGCAGGAAACATGTCTATATGGAATACTGTACAGACTCAGAGATGACCCAGAATGTTACATTTTCTTATCCGTGCAAGTTAAGATGTCACCAAGCATCACAGAACTTAGAGAGATAGTAGCAGAACATGGAAATTATAAAACTGATGAAAAATGCTCTGTCTTTACAATTCTTTTTTTATTTTTAATTTTTATAGCAACCTGTAGCTATGAAAATACATACACCTTTTCTCAGTGGTCTTGTAAAGCTGTCAGAGTCTTTAAAAGCATGGAAGGAACTAGAGTAGTAGAAGTGTAGGGGTTATTGCCGTCTCTCTTTAAAGGCTTGCAAATTTTCAATCTGATTCATTCAGAACAAGTATCTGGAGAATAAAAAGCACTGTTAAGTCCTACACTAACATTAATTTAAAAATAGCTGTAACAGTATTTCCAGATGCTAGGTGTTCATCTAACTCTCCCAGTAATTTTAGGTGTTCAAAATCTACTATATATTAATGAATACTGATATGAGCACAAACAAAACACAGTGAGTGTTTTGATACTTGAAGTACCAAATATTTCTGTTTACAGATAGACATCCTATAATTCATTATAAAAGAATTTTATTTGCTTTTGAAACTGCATATCATATGCAGAGCTCTGTAATCACAACACAGACTGCTATTTACGGATCAATAGATACAGTCAAGAACAGGGTCCTGTGAAACCAGATGAATTTAACCAACTGAATTTATTTGAATATTTTGAAGTTACTGACACTTTTCTGGGCCCCGTTCTCTTGCCCATCTCCCTTGTGATTTGATGGTCACAGACCTATCTGAAAATCAAGAGAAATTTTCAGCTAATGCTAACTGTTCTAGGGAAAGAAGATGGATGAAAAGAATGAAAAGAATGGTTGATGTGGGGTCACTAAGGCTGCTGAGGAGACATAGTGGTCAGACATAACCAATGAAAATCACTTGACTGAGCCACACTTTGTCTTACTGTCTGGAATGAATGAAAATTATTAAAAACCATCTCTTTTTGATAGCTATAACCAATTCACTTTGGAATGCGATGCCTTCTTGTGATAAAACAAACATCTCTTTTAAAATACATAAACACTTCAAGCTTTGGGAATATTATGTAAACCATTTATTTCTCTAAACATCTTATTTTGAACAGGAGATTCAGAATATCAGACAGAAAACCATTTGTTTGTCTGTTCTACTTGTAAGTAACAACATACAATGAAATGCTCAGTAAACATAACAATTCTCAAAATGTAGACTAGAAAGCTACTGAGGAAGTGTTATTGGAGATCCAGAGTAATCCTGGCTATCTGAAAATGTGTCTTCACACAACAGTAAAGTGGTAATCACTGGTATTGCTGGGTAGGCTAAGGACAGGCAAGCCAATATCTCATCTGAAAAAAACACGTAGATTCCTCAATCCTAGCTGAGAAATTTTGCTAGGCTGATTAACATCTTATATGTTAATATAACAACATAATTAATATAATAACATAATACCTATGCATAAAGAATATGTTCATTCTCTGTGCTATCATCACACCAGTACTTATCTTCACCTAGATTAAAGCCATAAATAAAAAGCCATTTTTCCTTAAAGAAATAATATGACATTTGGAGCAAGAAAGTTTTTATCATTTCCTTATGCAAATGTTTTCTCCACCATTGTAGGGAAATTGCAGTGAATTCTTGAATGTTTGTGGACAAATTACATGACAATTTCTCTGTAGGCACACGCACACTGAAGCAAGAGTGTTGCTGTGTGGCATGTACAATAGTGTAACCAACCTTTCCTCTCTTTTCTCCATTCCGCTGTTATTCTGTTTCTTTTAGCCTTATTTACATCTTTACCACACACAGTTTTGCTTAATTCAACTTATTCTGGCCTATCAGCATCCCAGATAACTAAGGTGACTATCAAATATGTCTAAGTAACATAAGTCTACGTTACTGTAGACATGCCAGACAAGAAATCAGAAGCAAACTTAAATGTGCTTCCCTACTTATCATCCTTGATCAGTATCAGATCTGCATTGCTGACGGTTCTTTCTTTCTTGCTAAGTATAAGACTCATCCTATTAAAAGACATGCTGGAAAGAAGTCACGATAACTTTGTGTGAGGGGAGGATTCATTTAGATTAATTTGCTTTTATGAGAAAACGCAAGTCAGTACATTGTGTGTTCCAGCAATTTGTGTCAGCCTTAGTAATATATACTACTATTATATTGTGAAAGCATTTAACAAGAACAGTGAGAATTAACAATGATCTTGCAAAAAGTTACTGGTCTTGTAAACATGAATTTCCTTATTTACATATTTTTAGTCTTACTAGTCTTGCCAGAATGCTTTAAAGTTCCAGAACTCATTCAGTTCTTGTACTTGTTTTAAGTCTGACAGAGCAACAGTATGTTGATATAACCTCGAATACCCAAGAGGAGAAACTGCAGAAAGGGTGGGAAGCTCACAAACATCCTATGTAATATACCAGAGCTATCTTAATTATTATTATGTGCTGTTTATATTAGTGACACTCTATGCCTGTATCATAGCATAGTCCCAAAGGCAGCTTCTGTGTAAGCAGCTAAAATTTCATATCCTGTTACCTGTGGGTGCCTTGCAATTTTCTTGGTTCAGAGTGGCAGAGCCGTTAACAAACCTCAGCCTCTAAATCAGCAGAATATATATACACAGGCTTAATTTTGAACATACCTAGAGACTTGTTTAGATCCTCTGACCAATTAAGAATTGCATAGAACTCATTTGTTAGGTCAGTCAATGCTGAAGTGCTTTGCTAAACTGGGGTCTAGAAACCTGGAGTAGAAATAAAGGTTTTTCAAAGTATGAGGAGGGAAATAACACGAGAAATGGTTCCACGTGCAATACAAGGATTAAAGCTATAGCTTCCTGCAGATTTTCTTGTACCTCTGCCTTCCTATGAGCAATCCTGACTTTCTTCCCATATCCCTTGGTGGCCCATTTCACTTTTTCAGGCTTTCCAGCTCAGTTTCCCTGCTTGATGCTCACAATCCTGCTGCAGTCCTCTTTCACACACACACACACCACCACCTCCATCTGTTCCCTGTGCTCCTGTCCAGGAGGAAGGCCCTGCTGCTTGGTGTGATGCTCAGAGTGATGGCTGTGCTGACTGGCCAGCATGCATGCACACCAACTGGCCAAACAGCAGCCTCACTAAACACATCACCCCTGAATTCAGACTGATGCTTTTCTTTCAGAGGACTTTAATTTGATTCTTTCTCCTGCATACATCACATTCCTTCCTATAAGCTACCTATGAACATGTCACTATTGCTTGTTAAATGTCTACCACTGAACCAATAAATAACACAGTAACTGTAAGTAAGGACAACATAGAGGACTTAACAGGACTGAAAGACTACTAGACTGTTAGGATGCCATACAAACACATCAGTTTAAAACATTACTTATAGAATCTATTTATTTCTTAGTTACTTCAGAGAAAATTACACGTTTATTGCTCATTTGGATGTGACAATAGTGAGATTGAATAAAACATGACAGTGATTCAGTGGATAAATACTCTCTCACTGAAAACCATCTAGAAAAGTTGCCTAGGAGACTTAGTGAGATGAGCTCACCCTGATTCTCTATAGGACTCCTGACACCGCTCAGTTGCAGTGCACTGAAATTAATCACTGAAATTAACCACTGACACCTGCCTACTACATCCATAGGTGCATCAATCTTGATTGTTTCCTCCTCACTTGTTATTATGTGAAGACTGACTCCTAGAATATTGTATTACCATTTGCACTGGCAGTCAGTTTACTCTCTTCACAAAAATCAGGTGTAAAGCATATTCCAAGTATTCTGAGATGTACTTTTAAGTATAAATATATAATACGTATATAAATATCCTGTCTCAAGTGATAAAGTATCTTCAAGAGATTCCTGGAGGATATGTTAACACTGAAATGGTCATGACAGGAAAGGATTAATATGAAAAAATATCTATGTAAATAGATGCTAAGGCTGAATTTACTATGTGTGTCCAGAAACTGATGAAAAAGTCTAAAACTGCTATCCCGATAGATCTTATATATTACGTTTTATAACCACCCATAAAAGAAATTTTAATAATTCCAGTGAATGGAAAGTAAAATGCTTACATTTGCTGTGTAGTTTGTGATACAATCTAACAGAAGTAATGAAGCAGTGCAGTTTATATTGTACTCTGGGGCTGATACTACCGTCAGTGCAGCAATTGAACTGATGAGGAATTTGTTTTAGTTCTGAGATAGCACATGTCCTGCAGGAACTATGTCTGTATCACTTGAAAAGGAAGAGGGTAAGCAAGCTTTCCTCATCTGACTGTCCCCTAGGATCTAGCAAATGAATTTTGAGACTTAAGAAAACAAAACTCACCTTTCCTCAGGTCACTATCATCATTATAGACCAGATAAGATGGCTACTTTCAGTTTGTAAAGTTGAATTGATACCAAAGGCTCAATAATATGCCTTCTTCTGCACCTGTTTTTTGCTACTTTCTTCCACCTTGGTGCCTTTGGCTCCTCTCTTCCAGTTCAAGTCTCATTATGCCACTCTTTCCTTGGCTCACAACCAACATACGCATTATCCATTCCTTTTCATGAACAGTATACAATCTCTCCTGTCAAGCTCCACTGCAAATTCATCCTTTCCACCTTGATGCCTTCCCAATCACTCAACTCTGGCTTAGCTGAATCCCAGGCCCACACTCTCTGATAACTTTTTATCACTTTTAACTCAAATCTCCCCCTTTTCCTGCTTTTACTTTTGTTTCTGCCAGAATTTTTCTGTTCTTCAAAAAAGCATAGGGAACACAAGTCATGACCTTCCTTCCTCACCTTTGTATGCATCTCCATTTTTCTTCTCCTTTTACAGATCTTGCACTATTTTCTGTCACAAACGGTGACATTTCTCCTTTGCTCTCTCCTCCAAACTTCATCCACATGCCCTAGTGAACCATCTTCTCGCACTGTTTGCTTCCACAAACAACCTCTCTTTTCTCTTCAACTTAACCTCCAACTCTACTTTCCTCTCACTTACAAGATGCTTTAGATGCTTCAATCTTAGAAACTTCTACTTTTGACCTCCAAGTACAGCCTTAACTCCCTTCTCCATTTAATTTTAAATTAATCAACTAATTTGTTTACAATAATCTTTAATGCTCTTCCCCCTCCAGACCATACACTCTCTAATACAGCTTTTTGACACATTCATCATCTTTGATACTTGGCCTTTTCTTTACATGAGATTTTGTACTCACTCTTCCTGATACTGTCTTCTACCAGTCTTCCTTTCTATTCATGCTTTGGTCCCATCCTTTATTAATCCATACCAAATTTCTTCTCTATCCAGGGAGTTACAAAATGACTCCTCCTTAATATTTCATATTATTCATAAAAGAAAATGAACTGCAAATATTTGAAGACTACACCACAGTTTTCAGTGCACAAGAAAGTCTGATTTGTGTATTTCTATCTGAGGATTTCTAACTACTCAAGTTAAAGAGGGCTAAACAAGGCCCTTAATTATCTTCTAGGAAAAAAATAAAACAAAAACAAAAACAAAAAAAAAACAACCACCACTTTAATAACATTCTTCTGGATCACTGGATCAGATTCTCACCTTCATTTCTGTAACTCAGGCATATTATAAAAATAAGGCTTTTGATTGAAGGTAGATACTGTAGGCCACATCTCATCCAGACTGTGTCAAATGTCTAAGATTTTTGTCAAAGTATTTTCATGATGAATTTGTCTGTTTCCTCTCACTCAGCTGCTGCCTTCATACACACATTGTGCACACAGACTTCCTGCATTACATTCTATCTAGAGTACTGCAACTCTTTCTGCCCCATTAATGAATACTGTTGCATCATACTTGGATTGCTGTTGGAAGGCCCATATTCTATCTCAGTGCCTTCATAACATTTCTTTTCCTTTTCCTCCCACCTCCTCACGTTTGCCACAGTAGATACTATCAACCTTTAAAAACACTCTTCACTCTTTCCATATTCTAGTAGTATATTAAATTTTGTATTGATTATTGGACTGTCATGCACAGCTAGTATTCAGGATTTGTTGCCCTCTTGTTCCATTGTTAAACAAATATCTGAAGTTTTGCCCAATTGGCCCTTCATAATTACTTTAACATCTGTAAGTCCTTCTCTACTAATTCTCCTCTCCAGGATTCCACTCTTTCCTGTGATGCCTGTAGAAAAAGCTTGACAACATCTTTTGTCATTTTATTACTGGAACTATCACACTGTTGTTAAAAACAACCACTATGCTGGCAAGCATAGCATAATCATCTATCAGTAATCCTCTATCTATGCCCATCTACCTGTAAGTATACACATTTTCTTGTCTTATGGTTAAATAGTATGCTCTTTAGGGCAGGGTCTAACTGTCTCCTCTGTGTTTGCACATTGCTTAATACAACGATGCCCTCGTTCGTGACTCCTAGGTGGACAAGTAAATAATAATGATAATATCTCCATTCTTCCTCCTACAGAGCTCACCCACTGAGCTGACGGCCTAAATGAAACCCAGGGTGATTAATAATGCATCCTTTTACTGACTCTTACACGTTATTATTCTTGTCACCTGTCAGGATCCACTTTGAGGGAAATCTGTTGTTTTCTGATGAAAAAGAGAGTAAAAAAGCAGCAATTTCTTTTGCCCACTTCTTCAGAAAAAAAAAAAAATTAAAAATGGATGAATCATAGAGGCAATCATGAAAGAATTAAACCCCCCCTTCGGGAAAGTAGTCCCAGAAGGTGTCAGAGTTTTGAGGGGTTGTCACAACAATCCCTGGACATTATGTTTGCAACATAACTTTCACTCTTCTTCTGGTGCTAATTAGTGTTTGTTATTGTATGGACATTTGCCCACTGAAAACTAGACTGCAAGACCATCAACCCCTTTCACATAGGCCACTGAACCGTAAGTACATGATAATGAATTTTGGTTCCTACCAACCTGGACCAGATTTGAAGCAATGACCTAGAGGTGAGAAACTCTACATCTCATTACCATTCCCCTGAGTAAAACAGTTCTCAAATCACAGGATGAAAAGAAAGAGGGGAAAACCAAGCCTTCCTGGTGTGAGTTAAAGGTCCACATGAACTTTGAATTTCAAAGCTCTGTCTCAATCATTAATTTAATTCAACTTAAGTAGACTTTAAACTCTGTAATTTATACAACCAGGAAACTCAATAGTCAAAATAAAGAGATATAAAAACAATTTTTAAAAGAATGGAAAGGTAGTTACTTCTTGTTCCCATTCACCCATCCCCCTACTGTTTTCCTTTGTCACAACAAGCCTGATGAGGGAGATCAGATTAAATATGATTGCCTACTCTTCTGCCTAGCTGACAGTTCACCTACAGCGCTTTCAAAAATAAATGTTATGGCTGTTTTTGTATAAGCTTCAAACATGTATTTGACCTTTTAATATTTTATTTGGTTTTATTGATTTTTACTTTAATTCTTTAAAGTTTTTGTAGCTGAAGAAAGTTGCCAGCATAGTGAGCTATACAAGTAGACCAGTCTGCAAATGGATGCATGTAAGATCTTGAGCAGTGAGATGATGCAATAAATTGCATAGATAGATTGGTAAAGAACGAATGCACTTTTCAGCTTTTACCAAGTGGGTCTTGTGAAAATAAGCTGTCAAAAGATTGCAGACTGACATAGTAGAAATAGCAGTTAAAGAATAAACATAACACAATCAAATTCATTCTCACTAAACTTTAGACCTTTTGCTGTAATTCTTTATATAAAAATCTATTTTTTTCTTGACCGTTAATACTGATAATTATATCTGTATTTCTTAAGAATATTATGAGTTGCCATTTCTGCATAGTAGCAGATTGAATTTATTCACCTTACGGATATATTATTATCACAGATAATAACTGCAGCATGATAATTATCATTAATTATTCATTTGGATTAAGAGGCAAATAGGCTTGCATTCAAGGGTCTTCCAGAGCAGTGTTCATTGTTCCAGGGCCCTGTGTGCCAGTGTGACTAATTCATACTCTTTTCAGTGCCACTGTTGACATCTGACCGGTCCCATATGTATTTATTTCAAAATATTATAAAAGGAATAAGTGCATCATTTCAGGACATAACCACTAAAATAGACATATGGTTCTTTTCTGCCCTCTCAGTGAGAATGTGCAATTTTCTATTAGAAGATGCGCTCATGGAGTATCATTTCAATAGATCTGTGTGTATGCCCTATCTTTGCATTCCTGTGCCATCCTATTTAAGCTTATATAAGCCAATATATTTACATAATAGCTTTTAGCACAAATAATAATGTGCGAAGCTGTACACTTTGTTGTTCACTGAGTATAGTATTTAGTCAAACTGATTTCAATCTATTCTGAAGCAGAACTAGGTTTAATGTACAAGCATCTTCTCAGTGCAGTGTTAGGAAAATCCAAGGGAAAGGAAAAATAAGCTAGAAGGGGGGTACGGCTGATGAAAACAGGACAATAAATAATATAAATGCTAATTCCTTTATGTGGCTTTCACCCAATACTTATTAGCAAGCTCCTCTCTCCCTCTCATTCCCTCTCTAATCTTTGCTTCGTATCTAAAAAAATGTCTTGAAGGTAGTAACACGATCATCTGAGGACCAACATGACAGCTCCAATATGCACAGAGTGATAAATGTCAGTCTGGCTTTCATAGCTCTGAGGCTGCACTTATATATGCCCTATGTGACTTATCATCTTTGCTTCCACAGATGATTCCTTTTTATTGTTAATATGTCAGCATGGGTCCGATGCTGTTCAATATGAATTGTTCTGTAATAGTCTGAAATGCTGCTTCTCTAACTCCCATTTTAGCTTGTTCCACTATTTCTATGCTTAATTTTAAGGTCACGTCCGTAATGTTCATGAACAAAGGCATCAGTATCCATTTGGAGCAGCATGCTTTTTGTTGGATAAAAAGACAGAACAAGAAAAGATGGAAAGATGCAGACACAGTAGAAGGAAGTAGTGTTATTAAAACTGTTAAAATATGTCAGTTAGAGACTATACATTTGAACAAGATAAAACCAGACAATTAAGAAGGATATTATCATAGCACTAACTGTAATCCCTTGCACACAGAGACATCAACAGCATGTTGTTGACAGGGAGAAACAGCTAAGCAGGACAAAAAAATGACAGTACACTACAGAAATAAACAATGTGTTTGCAGTTATCCTCCTCAAAATACATATCTAGAATTAACTATCTAGAAAGGAAGAGAAAAGACAACAGAACTTCACAGCCTGCCTGTATTAAGTGCTCTGGATAATGACACATTCACTGTAAAACTGTCTGCAAACACAGGCAAAATCATCCAACAATACTTTAAAAAACAGAAGGCAGAGAGATGGCATGCCAGGACTTGAAATGGAGGCAGAGCTAGAGGACTGAGATAGGTTGATTGGAGTGAAGGGCTCTCTACTAATAGGGAAGAGGAAATGAATGATTTGCTCAGAAGAGGTAACACAAGCTGGCAACATCGGCTAAATGATGTACAGAAATGCAGCGTTTATCATTTGCATTGTGGAACCACTGAGAGACCAGCAACTAACAACACTGAATGGTATTGAGGAAAGAAGATATTCCTCCAACCTTTCAAGGGCAAAGTATGTGACACTGTCAACACAACACACAACATCTTTGTCTTCATTTTGGAGAGACATAGATTTGATGGATGGACCACTCAGTGGATAGGGGATTGGCTGACTGGTCACACTCAAAGAGTTGTGGTCAACAGCTTAACATCCAGGTTGTGGAAACCAGCAATGAGTAGTGTCCCTAAGGGATCTGTATTGAGACTGGTATTATTTAGCATCTTTGTTTGTGTCATGGACAGTGAGACTGAGTGCAAACTCAGGAAGTTTATCAGTAAAACGAAGCTCTGTGATACAGTCAAGGCACTGGAGGGAAAGGATGCTATGAAGAAGGACCTTGACAAGCTTGCGAGGTCAGCCCATGCAAACCACATGAAGATCAACAAAGCCAGATGCAAGATCCTGCATCTGAGTCAAGACAATCCCAAAGAATGAATATAGGCTGGCAATGAATGGATTGAGAGCAGCCTTAAGGGGAAGGACTTGGGGCTGTTGGTGGATGGGATGAAATGATCAGTGAACTGGAGCATCTATTAGGAGAGGCTGAGTGTCATGGAGTTATCTGAGTCCATGACAAGGGGGAGGGAGGGGAGGGGGGGGGAAGACACACGCCTGGAAAAAAAGGAAAAAGAAAAAAAAAAGAGAGAGAGACAAAAGGGTGAAGAAAAAAAAAAGAAAAAAAAAAAAAAAAGGAAGGGGTACCAGCCATTTGCCACACAATCCAGCCGGCCCTGGCCTCACAGCAGGGACGCCGTGGGCCGTGTGCTCTGGGACTGGGGGGGGCAAAGGGCAGAGAGCTAGTAGATGGGTTTAACAAAAGGAACACACCGGCAATGATCTGAGGAGGAACGGTAATTTACTAAATGCAACCAAATCAAACAAAAAGAGAGAAAGAAGAGTACCCAAAGTGTGAGGGAAGCACGTGCCCTTCTCCACAGAGAGCTGAGCTGGGCCCATGGGAGAGAGAGACACCCAGTGGCCTGTTCAGAGCCCCACCTCACTTCCCCTTCGGGTCAAGTCCTCTGGGGATGCTGCCCCTCCCCTCCCATCAGAATACTGAAAATGCCCATAAGAGGCAGTAAACGGAACCAGAACATTAACTCTTTAACTTCCACTGGTTCGCATGATGTTCTGATGTGGAATACTGACAACAAAAAGTCACCAAACCACAACACTGAGGGAGCTGAAATTTATCATGCTGGAAAAGCGAGGACTCAAGGGGGATCTTATCAATGCTTATGAATACCTGAAGGGATGATGCAAAGAGGATGGAGCCAGGTTCGTTTCAGTGTTGCTCAGCACTAGGACAAGAGGCAATGGGCACAAACCAGAATACAGGAAGTTCCATCTGAACATTAAGAAACACTTCTTTACAGTGCAGGGGATGGAGCGTTGGAACAGGCTGCCCAGAGAGACTTTAGAGTCTCCTTAAAAAAAGACAGGCTGATGGAGTTGGAGTTGTTCACCTAGAGCAGGTTCCAGGAAGACCTTCTAGCAGCCTTTCAGCACTTGAAGGAGGCTTACAAAAAGGATAGGGAGATATGTTTTATGGGAAAATGTAGTGATAGGACAAAGGGTAACTGTTTTAAATTAAAAGAAGAAAGCTTTAGATTAGGCATTAGGAAGAAATTATTAACTATAAAGACAGTAAGGCACAGGAACAGGTTTTCCAGAGAAGTTCTGAATGCTCCTCCCCAGAAGTGTTCAACATCAGACTAGATGGGGCTTTTTGCAACCTGATCTAGTTGAAGATGTCCCTGCCTATGACAGGAGGTTGGAACTAGGTGATCTTTAAGGTTCCTTCCAACTCAAATCATTCTGTGATTCACAAGTCTTGGTGCTGCAGATGAATTCATCTTTGTAACTTAGATTAACAAGTGAAAAAAGTCACATAGAGCAACAAAGAAAGTGAACGATCTAGAGGGCAAGATGGATGGGGGGTGGCTGAGGTCCCTCGGTTTGCTCAGCCCAGAGCAGAGGAGCTGAGGGGAGGCCTCATGGCAGCTGCAGCTCCTCACAGGGAGTGGAGGGGCAGTGCTGAGCTCTACTCTCTGTGACAGTGACAGGGCCCGATGGAACAGCATGGAGCTGTGCCGGGGGTTAGGCAAGTGGGGGTTAGGGAAAGGTTCTGCACCAGAGGGTGGTCAGACACTGAACAGGCTCCTCAGGGCAGTGGTCATGGCATGGAGATGCCAGAGTTCAAGAAGTGTTTGGGCAGTGCTCTCAGACATAGCGTTTGACTTTTGGGTAGTCTTGTGTAGAGCCAGGAGTTGGACTTCAGGAGAAAATGAAGGTTTTGAAGCTTCCTACTCTGTTGATCTCCCAGTTGTTCTGCATTTTTCAGTGTTCACCCAGATTTGTACATATTTACTTCATAGGGACCTATTAAGCAGCATGGTGCTTTGCTCTTTCCCTTTGTATTAACATCAGTGGCTATTCAAGACGAAGGCCATGGTGCAGCCAGCACTGATCACAGTGGAGGGTGCAAAACTAAATTTCAGTGTGAGCTGATGATACAAACATACAGGAACAGAAACTTATCAGCTGTTAAGTAAGCTGAAAAATCTTCCAAATATTATGTGTTATTATATGTTTTCAAATGCCCACTACCAAGTCTTTGTTGAAGGACAAGACTCCTGGAGAGCCCTACTGGAGAGCCTTATTAATTTTTATTAGCGCTGTTTACTTATTTTTAAACCTCTTACAAAAACAGAGAAAATTGTCTCTTTTACTCTACTTTCCTTATAAATAAAATAGTTTACAATTAGAAAAGAAAGATTTTTCAAGCTGATAATTAAAAAAACAGATCATTTCACTCCTTAAAAGAATGAGCAGCAAAACTGGAGTTTTTAAGGGAAGCAGCTCGTATTCTTAATTAGTGAGTTCTAAAATAAGTTTTATATAATCAATTATTTTGTCATCTGTTAGAACATCAGAGCCTTTTACTCTGGGCTTATGAGAAGTCTGATAGTACTACTAGGTAACCTTCCTCAAAACAAAAGTGATTTTATTTTAAAGGCTGGCATAAATGTCATAATTACATACAGTATTTGTAGGAGAAAACAAAGTAGATCAAAGAGGGTGACAGAGAAGAGACAAACAGCCACAGCAACAGAGTTTTCATGCTCAGAAAAGGAGCCAAAATAAATTATATTTGATCTCTGCTAACACTTTTATAATTTCATCAGGAATAATCTCTAGATCTTATGCATTACTTCTAATCCTCCTCAGGTACTGGGCTGTCTGTAAAAGTCTCTTTTTCTATGTGATGCTGTCATGCTTCTGCTCTGCTACTGCAGTGCTGAACATGTTGCAGGCAAATGCACTCTTGATCTCCTAGAGGATAATTTTAGTTATATCTAAGCTGGCAGGACATGACTGAGCTAGAATAGATGAATAACAAACTGGGCGTGACTGGAGATAACTGAATCTGGAATTTTCCACATCGTCAAACATAGACCAAAGAAGGGTAGCCAAAAGCTGACCATCACCCAAACTTACAAGTACTGACATTTTGAGAGACAATGTACACAAGACAACACGTTGTTACATTATTTTATTTCCCCCTGCATTTTCTGATCAAGCCCATTAGAAGAGTCTGCTTGAATCTTTGGGTGTTTTTTTGTTTGTTTGTTTGTTTTTTCCCCAATTTATTTATGGAAAGATATTTTTACAGTCTAACCCAGTTAAGCTTGACAGCTTGTTTACAATAGGACCCAGAAGACACATTACTCTATGCACAACAATATAAATACATTTGAGATGCACACTTACGCTCGTAACATTTGTTAAACATCTGAAGTGCTCAGCGATCAGGTATCCAGAATGATCTAATTCACTATTTAAATATTATGAAGGTAAAAGGCTTATTTAGTTTGCTGAGAATGACACATTAACATAATTATAATGTATTTTAGGAAAGCTGTATATCACAGATACTTTTTTAGACAGTTATAATGATCTGGTAGAAGACATTTAAATTTCATCAGAAAATCAGAATAATGTTTTCTCTCTTGTAAGATTTTTGAAGTGGACATCCAGACTGCCTCAAACTGAAATTGTTAGGTTACTGGTATTGTCAATAACTGAATGTCTACTCCGTAAATTGGTGTGGACAAACAGGAACCTAAAAACCACTTCCTCTTCTGGGGAGAACTGCATCAGACCTACTCCCATTTGGTCCTCAGATGTGGATATTCAGGAACAGTCCAAGAGCTCCTCTGGTTTTCTTCCGTTCCAAAGAAATCTGATGTGTGCACCCCACAGCTGTTTCAAAATACAGTCCTAACCACTGGGAGATCTCAAGATCTCCCTTGTGCCTGACAAAAGGACTGACAAATTGCTCTCAGAGCAATTTAATGCCATCCTTCAGTAAAATTCCATTGCTGATTACGTATCACAAACAAATCTCAGACATTCTGCCCACCATCTGGAAGCTTTGTACAGCTATAAGAGTAGAATTTCATATTTCTTTCTACCAAATTAAATTCTCTTTTAAAGTAATCTATAGGTATTGTTAGTAACTTGTTTTGAATTACTCCATTTAAAGCCTGCAATGTGCTGTTACAGGTGAATTATTAATCTGCTGCCATGCTCAGGGTATTAACACCAGGAAGCCCTTACAAGCACACAGTAGTAGCTCCAAAAAGCATTACTCTTCAGTTTTGTTTGCTGCTGCAGTAAAATGCAGTAGCAGTGGACTATCTTAAAGTTTGCTCTGTAATTTAAAAGGACTGTCCATTGCCAGAACCCAGAGCTATGCTAGAAGTTCATTTTTCTGCATCTGTGCAGCATGAAACTTTAATTGTGAGACAGTTTTTTAAAGTCCTGTGGCATAACCTGTAAGTAAGTGAACTAAAGTGTAGTGAGAATTTATATATAACTTTAGAATCTATCTCTACCCCTGCAAAGTGATGGTTGCATTGCAGAGGATAAGCTAACATAAGCCATCTCCCAGTCCGCCTTGTATTTCCTAATGAAACCTCAGCTCCTACTCCTTTCCAGAAGACATAGCCTTCTCCACAAACTACTGGATAGGGATTCTGCTATTCCTGTTACTGCTTAGTTCCTTTTTTTCCTCATGGATGACTGATATTTAATATAAATGAAGTAGAATGACCCCAAGGGATGGATGGTTTGTGGGTCAAGCACACCATGCAAAACTTCCCTGGCTATTTTGACACAGTTTACAGTACTGTAAATTTTTTGTGTTCATTTTCTGACAACATGCATGGAACTAAGCTATCCTGGGGAAAAAATATTTTGAAGAATAGATTTGCACACGTATTACCTGAATAATGTAGCACAGCTTTGAAATTCAGGGCTTTACATTACCATCCTATGAGGGGGAAAATAAATAAATAGGTAAACAGATAAATAGATAAACAAATCAGTAAATAAATCAGTGTGCCTTATGCTGTATCACTACGAATTCTGACTTTAAGAAAAAAATATAGAGTGCTCAAATACATACCAGCTGGACTGATGTGTATTGGGTGCATCTATAGGTATTTGTGAACTGCACAACACAATGGAGGGGCTTCACGGAGTCTTACCCATCTGACATTTGTCAGCATCCCAGCCTAGTAGCAATAGGTCTTGTGCTATGTCAAGGCTCTTTCTGCCTGGTGATGCCTAGCAGTGCTACAGCATTGCAATGCCACAGCTGTCATGTTTTTCATCCTAAAACTGTTCCTACTCAAGGATAGCTCAGGTATTTCTGCAGAACATTACACTGTGTAGTAGATGCATACCACAAGCCACCATATTTGCATAGGGCTGTGAATGAGCTTTCATAAGCCACAAGTCTAGGTTTCTCCTAACAGCCAGGGCCTGAAGAAATGTTAGTTATCTTGCATTATCAGAACATTCTTGGTGATCAATTCACAGTGTTTTAAAAGTTCATTAAAAAATTCATTGAATAATTAAGGAAATAGTGAACTCTTTGTGGCTATTTTATGAGCAGAAAGAAAGGTTAAATTCATGGGATAAATTATTCATTGTGAGCTATTCACTCAGCTTTAATAGTTTGCAATTCTATAAAGAGCTTTGCTTAAGAAATGCGCTATATAAATCAATCAATAGCATTAATAATATGCAGGAAGGATTTTCTCCTTTGTGATCTGTTTTTCAATAAATTTTACCCCCTTGACACTTCAAGTACCATCGTATGACCATTCCTCTAGCCCCCACTGCCCTAGCCTGTCTATCACTGGGCCACAGCTGTGACATTCAGACTCCAGGCCTCCTTCCAGATCACACCAGTATATTTTATAGTCTATCAGAGCTTGTCTAGACCTTGAGCCACTCCTTTACATATCTATTTACTATTTTACATATCTATTGCTAAGAATTCAAGCAAACCCAATTACACACACGTCTACACATACATGCTTTGTTACAACATGCTTTAAAGCACACTGGAATGTGAGCATCATCACACAGCCTTCACGTACACCAGGTACCTTCTGCACAGCCATATGTTAAAGATGTTGAACCGCCTCTCCTTTAACACACAGAGTCCACTCCAGCTTGAGGAATGACATTCAGAAGAGAGAGGGCTATGTATGAGCAAAGCTGCAGCAACACATACTCAGGGAACAGAAGCTATGTGAGAAAGCACCCAGGTGCTGAGCAGGCTTGTGCAGCCTGTGCTGAAGTAGATGCAGTGCCAGCCTCCTGCACCCTACGTGGTACCCATTCCACCTACATCAAAGTTAGTGTGAATGTATACACACATGCCAAACCATAGTGCCTATAGTTACAAACTTAGCACCTCTTCCACTGGCGGCCTATTTAGTTATCTCGCATGATCCACATTGTTAATTTGCAGGTCCCTGACACTACAGCTCTTGGAATGAATGTCAAAACTCACACTAGCCTGCATGGGCAGAATCCAAGCACTTTTTACTTCCGAGACTCTTCAGATACAGATTGATTATATTTTTCACCTCCTCTGTCCTACCAGTCCAACCCTCCTCATATTACCAGATACCTCCTTCTTGGCATTTAGTCTCTTCTTTCCATTCTGAGCTCACCCAAAGCCAGCAGTGTTTACAAAATCTCTCTGGTAGAATAAAGGAATTGCTGTATAGGATTAGGAGCCCTGTCCCTAACTAGCCCCAGCTGGGATGAACTTCTTATTTGTGTTGGAAAGTACTGTCAATAATAATTTTTATCATGTTGCCAGCTGCCTTCATACTTCCTATTGTTCAACATACTCATTCTTCCCCCAGCATTAACTGGCTAGTTTAAACAATTTTTTCCTCAGTTGGGTGAAACTGCTAATGTATCAATAAATCCCTCAAAAAAAAAAAAAAAAAAGAGAGAGAGAGAGAGAGAGAAAGAAAAAGAAAAACCATGATTTAAAGAGTAATTCTAGGTTGAATTATGTTGAGCTTGAAATCTAACAAGTATAGATTCTCCTGAAATATTTATTTGACTATAGGTGGGCTGAAAAGGTCCTTTTCAGTTTAAATTCATTTTTCCTTACTGTTTATAATTCAGCCTATACTCAACAATTCAGATGAAAATGTTTAGACATTTCCTATGGTGCTCCTAATAAATCCCCCACAGAGATGAATACATCCTGTGTTTTCTAGCCTGTTTGTTAATAATCATTATTTTGTTGTCTAATATACTCAAATGGGATGATTTTCAGTGGATTGTACTCTTATTTTCAGAGCATCCAGTCCTATACTTCTCAGTTATATTTGTAGAAATGCTGAAGAGCATCCCTGCAACCAAACTCTTAGGGATTTGTGTTCTGAACATATGTATAGCACTGTATAATGTCCAAGATCTGAATAAAACCTAGACATTAGTCACTTCACTTTGGACACCCAGACTATTGAACGAGTGATTTAAGAATCATAGAAGAATAAAGTTTGGATGAATTCATTGACCTATGGATATGTGAAAAAATGTAAAGGAATTATTCACATAATTATCATCATTTTTCCTAGACAATAAATGACGCAGATATCCTGTGGAAAAAGATAGGTCACAGATCATTTTTCTAAAGACTGTACCATAAAGTGCCTCCAACAGAGGGGCAGATTTAGGTTTCATATACATAAGCAATCTTAACTGTGTTTCTCTCTTAAGTTCTTCAGTCTTAATATATGTCTTGGTCTGTAAAATTTGCATGTTAATACTAAACCAATCTTTTGCATTACTATCATTTTAAAATAAAATTAGTGTTGTATTCAGTCCTCTAGCAGAGAAAAATATTCTGTTCTCACTTTATCTCAGGCACCTATCAAACACACAGGTAGAAAATGCACTGTATCTTTTTTTTAAAGTATATACAGAAAGATAAGTCAGGTAGAAGTATTGCTAGTGAGGAAACAAATCTGACCCCAGAGAGTCAAAGTTTAACCTTTCAAGTGTTTCTCCTACAGAAATTTGTGAACACTACCACATAGAGCAGTTTAGTACATATTTATACTTTGCCAGTGTTATATATAGTTTTAATACTCAACAAAATAAAGTGCTGAACCATATCTGGTATTTTATTGTGCTCCTAAACTGTTATGAGTTAAATATAACAGATGCCCTCCTCTTCTAACTATAGAAGATTTTTTTTTTCCCAGCTCAATCACAGCATTTCCATTAAAAGATGAAGACCCCATCTCTAACCCTGGCAATACCTTCTCCACATGATTAATTATTTTACATATTCTGTAGTCCATTAGGGAAGTGTCTGATGGCCTCAGGACACAGGTATCTGACCTTTATATGCATTATTTTGTCAACCTCTTTTTCTTCTGTCTTTTTTGCTGTGAAATAGAAAATACTGTATTACTTTGTATCTTCACTGCCATATTTGTTTGGTCTTTTTCTAATGAAGATTTTTCAGCAAAATCTTTAACTTACACTTTCAATACTATCTTCAGTGCATCCATCATTTAAGTCATTCAGTGTCTAGACAGTTATGCATATCACACAAAAAGATTTTTTGTAAAAACCCAAATATCTAAAGATGATTGTCTTACCAAATATATTTCCAGGAAAAATACAAAGGTTATATTTTAAAAGTGTATATTTTCTTGGAAGACAGGATCATACATTTTCAATAAAGATAGTTTAAACTAGAAAAAAAAAAAAAGTATCAGTATGGAGATCAGTAGCAGTGTAATGGAGAATAGCACTGTGCTTGCAATCTGTGCTGTTGATGGTCAATAATCTGTAGTCTTTGGTAATTCTAGTGGGAAAAAAAGACATACCACAATTTTATCTGCTGTAATAATACATAACTCTGAACTGCAAAATATTTTCTCCAATTTTTTTTTTTTTTTTTTTTTTTTTTTTTTTTTTTTTTTGCATTTCAGGTACAAAATATGTAATAAGTCTGAAATTAAGCCTATGGAGAAGCATGGGGCAAATTCTCAAATATTTCCTATATACTATTCATTATGTTGCCACATGCCAGAACTGAAGAAAATAAATGTTATCATAGCTGTGGTAAAATTGTTTTAGTAAAAATCCTGCTGTAATTCCCTCTACTTTCAAAACAACCCAGATTCCACCCTAGATGCTGGCTTGAAGATAGATATGTCGCAAAATCTTACTTAATTGGCTTACTTGCATCAGA
This sequence comes from Gallus gallus, assembly GCF_016699485.2. Taxonomy (NCBI): domain Eukaryota; kingdom Metazoa; phylum Chordata; class Aves; order Galliformes; family Phasianidae; genus Gallus; species Gallus gallus. Next base: position 153,546,267 of record NC_052532.1, on the reverse strand, counting down.
AAAGTACGTAACTTTCCTGCCTCCACTATTCTGAAAATTGGACTGCTGTTTAAATTAGATGTTTTTGTTTATGATACTAGGCAGCACTAAAGTACACCTTAAAACATTATTTCTGGATTTTGACTTTAGAATTTTCCTATTCTTTTTTCATCTGTTTTAAAGTACCTCACTCATCTGGATTTTTGCAACAGAAAGCAAATGAATAGATGGATAGATAGATAGATAGATAGATACATAGATACATAGATTTTTGTTACTTCAGTATTGACTTAACTATATTGCAAAAAGAAAAAACCCAAACATTTAAATATAAGCATGGACTTCTCAGACAATGTAATGTATGTATATTGTTCCTTTATAGCTAAACTACACTTGTCAGAGATCGTGGTTGTCAAACCTCAGAGCTTAGGGTATTTTTGTTCTCAGTTGAAGGTGTCAAGATCTCAGGCAAGTAGGCCACATAAGAAGATTGTATGTGAAGATGTTGGTCTTTCCCTAGATGAAGCTATAGTGACTGTACAGCTCATTTTGGAGCCAAATCTAGATGACTAAATTTAAGTGGATTGAACACAGCTTTCAGCCACCTTAATTTTCTCAATATTATTTTCCAGGAGTTAGTTTGACTAAATCCCTTTTAGGAGAGATGCAGAATCTACCCCTTGTAGGCCACAGTTAAAATTCTGTGTACAAACCAGTCTATAACTTTCCCCTGCTGAATATCTTCAGTGAAATTTCTTGAGCTGTGGTAGAACAAGATCATACCTGACCAAAGTAAAAAAATCAACTTCAGTCTCGCTACCTCATTCTCCCACATATTAAACTATCTTCTGCAATCAAATTCCTTATGTTTTGATCTGTTTGTTTTCAGAGGAATTCACCTAACTCTAAAGATCTAATAAAGAGTTGTCAATATCTGAGTGAGTAACCTCTAGCTCTCCTTCAAGTTAGTGAAGAAATCAAGAGAAATACACACATTTAGAATGAGATTCTAATTCTAGTGATCTATACTAGACGAGATAGATCACAGTCCAAGAGAGACAACTATCTCTCTTAATTGATCCAAGAGTTTAAACAAGTATTTTAAATGTAGACATGACAAACACCTGCAGTTGGTTGTATAAGGGCAGACAATTTATTCTTTCTGTAATTCTGAATGCATCTACATCTACTCCATAAAATAACTCTGCCTTGGGATTTGCTCATGTTAAAAGCTCAGTTTCCGTTTTTATAGCCACCAGAAAACTCCAGTGTGGAGAGAGGTTTGACATTTATTCCACCACACCGGGATGAAAAGCCAAAGTATTGACTTCCCTTATGGAATTTGTTTTTTTTTTTTGATAATGCTACATGACCCAATCTATGTGGTGTTAGAACAGTCTTCCCAGGGCGGGGATCATGGCTCCAAGCCTGAAGAGCTTGAGAAGCATTTGGACGAAGCTCTCAGATATATTGTTTGGCTTTTGAGTGGTTCCATGTGGATCCAGCAATTGGACTCTGTTTTCTTTGTGGATCCCTTCCAACTCAGGATATTCAATGATTCTGTGATTATATTTTTTTTCTCTGAGCAGTGTAAAACTTAAAAATAATACGAGAAATATTTTCACATAGCATAAAATTAAAATTTTTGACTTCAAAATCAAACAAAAAAAAAAAAGATGAAATAATTGATTACAATATGATTTAAAAATCTGAAGGTAGATATCTAAAGTAGGACAGATGCATCACACCTTAGATGTTATACAAGGTATAACAGACAAGTCACCATTCAGATGCATGATACAGTGCTAGTTCTCCACAATTATATTGACGGCTTCCATCCTAGACCAGGATCTGGAGTTTGCCCCAGCCAGCTGTGTCTGTATCCTCCAGGCAGCACATGTGGCATAGGAGCATTTCCCAACCTGTGTCTGTGCCTAATGAGTCAGATGATTTAATGCAGGATTTTATCATGGGGCGAGCAATCATACAGGAGAGTCAGAGACTTTGGCTATGAAAACTGCTCAATGTAAGTATTGGTGGCTGATGACAATGACTCAGAGGAGAGAATATCTGAAGTTCCCAGGGTAGGAATAAAGCCCATGATATCCACAGGCCAGTCTGGTTGAATGTTCTCTGTAATAGGCCTCTCTGTAATTTTCTTCTAGGGGAAACTTCCCTCTTCATCCCATTCTCTATCCTATCTATTCCTGCTCTCTCCATCACGTTACATCAATGCCATAGAAAGCTTCTCAGCTGCATGAAAATCAAAGCACAGAATTTGCACTTAGCCAAGTTAAAGCAGTAAATGCAATTCGAACATCTTTCTTCCTTAGATAAGTTGTTCCTTCTCAGATACCATTTGTTCTGGGAAGGCAAACACCACACTAGATTTAATTTAAAAAGAAATAATAATATATTTTTTTTTTAAAAAAAGAAACCACTTAAAAGGAAAAGTCATTTTAATTTTTGTTTCCATCCTGGAACCAATCAAGAGACTAAATAAGTTTCTGCCTAGCTCAGAGACACTTGTCACTCCTTTTTATAGCATGATGATATTAATTCTGGAGCTGTTAATTAATACATTTTTAAAGACAAATTTAGTCACAGCTATAGCAGATGTAGCGCTGCCAATCCTCTGCCATTCCACTCCGGGTTCTCTTCACTCTTTATACACCTATATTACTTCTTAACTTTAAAAAGATTTTCACTTTAATTTGACTTTTCAGATATCTGCTAGTCTTGTTGGTGGTATTTTTTGTTCTGTTTTGTTTTCCATTACAAGCAGGTGTATAAGTGATTGGTTTACACAAATTTCAGAGGGATCTTTTTTTAGATCATAGATCTATAGGGAATAGGTAGCTAATTTAAAACGTTTCACAGATTTACACTGAAGGATGCTCCATGAAAGAATGACACTACAAGTTACATTAAACAAGCAAACATTTGTTATGGGGACAGTAAAATTTACTTTTCACAAAAGGAGCCTACAGTAATAATGCATTCAATTCTATTTCCCAGAATGCTTCTTAAGTATGTTAATAAAGTCTTTATTGTGTCTGCTTATAAAAGTCGCCACCATTTCCCATTAGAAAGTCTCTGTTTATTCATCAAACATTTACTGACAGTGACTGCTGGGAGCAGGCTCAGATTTCCACTCCATTACACGTTTGTGGCATAAAACACATTAATTATAGATATATTACAATATTCAACTCATTGAGGAAAAATTAGATGATCAAGGCTCATTTTCCTTGACAATAAGCAAGTTAATGAAAATACTAATTACCTGATGATGAAGTGGAGCCTTCAGGATTGAACGCTTAGCATCTGTAGAAGAGCTCTGTGAATCTAGCACAGAATATTAAAGCCAGAAGCACTGAAGTCTAAAGGGTGGTTCATGAGGTCATCACATGCCCTTCATCACAGGACAGAGAGTAGTTAGTTCAGAATATAAACTTGTATATTCAGCTTTGATATGTGTCATGATAAAACACACAAGCACACTGTTTGTTTAAAATTATTTTTTCAAGAAATAATGCTTTTTTGAATTAGTAGATACGTTGTTTAGCTCAACTTTTTAAAGGAGCTATGGGGCTTAGCAATAATGAATTTCAGCATACAGAGAAAGGACAAAATGTGGTGAAGAAGAAGAAAGCACAGTCACAAGATTTCCTTTGTTTTCTCTGATTTCAGATAAAGTCATATTCAAAACTAATAGATTAAGTTTTGCATTCAGGAGGGTCCTTCATTCATCTATCTATTTATTTATTTTTATAACAACCACTTCTACTTTTCTGTGTACTTTTCTTTTTTTACCACTTCCAGATTAGATTGTAAGCTGGAATTGCTGTTTATGTCATGCTTTGGTTTCTTTCCAAGATCAGTTATACTTCACACCTACTTTTGACATTTTGCCAATAAATCTATGTAATTACTGGGGCTGGGGGGTTCCTTTCACTTTGGATCATATATCCAAAAATATTCTGGAGCTTTGTTCGCACTGTATGAGAACACTGTTTTAAGTCATGGATGAAAAAATCTCCGCCTATTTTTTAACACGTTCTTCTTGAGAAAAAATAAAACTACGTAAAGTTGACAACCTCTTTCTGGGAGAAGGATAGTACAGACTGTGTAGACCACAAATAAGTATGGTAAAGATCTCTACACTGCATATAACAAAGATTTCATGGAAATACCATGCAAGTCCAGACATTTTGTCTTCAAGTTCTTTACATGTAGGCACTCAACATGTAATTTATCACATTAAGGTTGTCCTTACTGTATAACAGTTTATCACATTAAACTTATTGTAGGCAAGTATTACTGCTTTGTACCTAGATGTTGTCTGTAGTATAGAAAAGCAGCCAAAAAATCTCACTTGCCATAATATGTGAAAACATATATGTAAAAATAATCCAACTTCTTGCCAAAACACTTCAAGCAATCAGATGTAAAATAATTTTGAATAAATTTATTTTAAATGCTCCCTTCCTCCTGTTCCGTGAAGTGTGTTTTGTGTATCATTTTCTCAAAAATCATTAGCAATGGTAGGATACTGAAAAAGTAGGATGAGCTTTTAACTGATAAAACACAGTAGGTCCTGCAACTCGGACTTCTTTTGTTACTGATGCTTAGCATAACTCTATATACAGGATTGAAGCTTTTATTTTATATGCCTGAGTTTTTGTTTAATGGGACACAAACAGCATGAATATCATGAGCCCTTGGAAAACACCTATAAAAAAAAAAGCATTCACAAGCATTTCCACTGTCTAGGGGGCAGGTAAGATTTAGCAGAAACTTTCCTCAGAACTGTCATCAAACATTAGTTATATTTCTTTATTTTGCTGACTGACTATCCCACTTTATATATTAAAGAGGGCCAAGGAAAATATTTCAACTGAAAAAATGAAAGCTGTATTTGTGTTAGCAGTCTCTACCACCTTCTCTTCCACAGACAACAACTGTATCCCACCAGTCTTTAGTACAATTTTCTGAGACATTTTGTGATCTTACAGTTCCACAGGTTGATTAGAAATATTTTAAATGGCTGCTTTTCTTCAGAATGAACATCCATCTAATTTGACTCTGACAATTCCTCAAGAAAAAGAGCAGAAAGCGTACACTTCCACACTCTTTGTCTCAACTTTCAGAATCTACAGGGTGAATGATGCTCATCATCTGATATTTATCCACACATTCTATTCTGTTGTAGTTTAGAATTACAATACAAATACAAAGTAAGCCTATCATCTAATCTGGTTTTGCAGTCTAAGATTTATTGAGCTTCCCATTATTAAACATAATTTCATAGCAACCTTAGCGACTAGAATCAAAAAGGGGATATTAGATCAGCATTACAGGGAGAAATAAAAAAAAAAAACACACGCAAACAAAAAAACAGAATTCTGAACAACAGACCACCTAACTCATCATGTGAGAAATTATATAAAGGAGGATATATGTTCCAGCTTCTGCATTAAGTGTATATATTCACACTGAAAGGGAAACTCACATCCATATGGTATTTATATTTCTAAATGCACCTCTCAGTACAGGTTTCTAGTTAGAGTTTGCTTTTTATTCTAACAGAAACAGAAGAAGAGATGTTGACTCTTATAGACTGTGAGATAATTCTTACTTGAGAAATGAGATATGATGACTCCTGTCCTTTACTTGTTTGATTTAAATGCCATAAACATACAGGAAGAGGCATTGGTTAGATACATGAGATAGATGTGTTGTACAGTGTTATCGAGATTTGCATTGTTCTTCCCATCTCCTCTGGAAAAACGTAGACTACAGATGTTACACTTTGCTAAGGAACAGCCCCCTTAAGACCAGCTGTCCACCTCAACAGTGCTAGTAAAGGTGGCATTTTCATAGCACGATGTGGAATTATATTTTGTATATTTTGGATAGGGGTTGAGATGCTTGAGGAGACAAAGCCAACTGTGCTTGGGTTGGAGGTCTGTATAGGACAGAGAAAACTAAATCAGTGTACAGTCTCATCTATGTTTTCAGCCACGCTGAACAATTTCCTGAGTGACATTTGGGGTTTGCTTCCGCAAAGACTAACCAGTCACTATTCAGAGCAAACCAATGTGGCACTCGATTATTTGAGAACAAAGAAATATTTAATAACTACCAAGATCATCCCTGTCATATCCTCTTTCTGCTTCAACCTGTTCTTACTCTGTTTTCATGTCCTCCAGTCACAGATCAGAGAGAACCTATTCAACACCTCTGTGCTTTGACAACAGCATAAACAGGAATTGCAGGTATCCAAGCATCCAATCCCTTAACTCTCTCACAGAAGGCCATGCTTACACATGCAATTGCTTCTTTACGTTCTTTCGTATTTAGTTGATTTTCCAACACTTGCCTTTCTTTGTAAATATTGCTGTAGCTTTATTCATTTGTCTCACTGTTCCACAGAAGAGCACATCTCCTGAGAGGGGAGAAAAGGCTTATGCTGTTGAACTAATAACAAATTGCATTATACACAATACTGTTTTGTTATAGAGCACGCAGACTCATTTTATGTACATTCACATGTTGGGTTGGAGTTGCAAAGAACCTTCACACCAGTCCCATAATGTCATATTCCCCTGAACAGTAGTGTGACAGTAATTATGGGAAGAATATTTAGAGTTCCGTCTGTACAAAAGATCCCTTCTTTGTGTGCTTATGTGGATCTACCCAAGTAACATGAACTCATCAGAAGAATTTATCGGGGGAAAAGTAGACTTCTCTTGTGTGAAATGACTTTAAAATATTTTGAAAAGAAGTCTTGTTAGGCAGCTCCTATAAGTTTTATGATCTCTATAAAAATGACCGTATTTTGTTTGGTTCAATAGTCAGAATTCTCATTTTACATCAACAGAAACTCTGTAATTCTCTGTCAGTGGGTCAAGTCACACTATGTGATATTTCTGCCTCCATCTCAGGAGCAAAAGGTTTAATCACTATTGAAAAACAAGTCAAAATGATGGGCGAAGTAGAAAACAGATCTATTTCTATGTGTATACGTTAAACACAGTAGCATACCTTTTGCAAAGAGATTGTCACAGGGATGCCATGGAATAGCATGTTTTATGACAAAAAAAAAAAAGCAAAAAAAGTGGCCTCAAGCAACTTGAATAGGAAACCAGCAACCACATGGTATCAGTACAGAATCCCATTCTCTGTGCAAACAGAACAAACTCTTAAACTTTGTTTAAATTACAATTCAACATCAGTCACTATTACAGTCTGTTGTTTCAGAAGTATAAAAAAAGTACAAAATTCAAACTTTGCAACAGAAGTGAGACATAGTCCACCTTTCCAAGATATATTTCTTGCTCTCTTTTCTTATTTATTTATTTATGTGTTTATTTATTTATTATTTTACTAATCTCAGCTGTCTCAAGTCCTTCCATTGAAAAGGTTTAGGCAAGTGCCCTGCAATGTGCTTACTGGAGGTAGTTCTCCACAGTTCAAGTTCAATTAGCTGCCATAGCTAATTTCCTAGTTTTCTAGTCAAACCTTGCTAATGAGGATCTGTCACTTCACATGGACGCTGTGTCATATGCAGGACCTCAGAAATGCTTTCTGATCTGAAAGAGCCATAAGTAAATTTACACTAGACACCCCGACATGGAGCTCAGTTGCCTGAACATAGATGTCTAGTCCCATCTGAAGTAAGCCAAACTCTCTCTCCTTGTCTCAATTTGCAGCTGCAGGAGGGAGGAAGTTTCCAGTAGTCCCCGTGTCATACTGACAGTCCCATGGATTTATCCCACACATCCTACGACATCTCTGACAGCACTGAAGACTTCTGTTTAAAAATATCTCCTACATTCCTACATTACAGAAACACAGACATGGTGTATGCAGTCCATCCACAGCTCATTGTGCATTTTTAGCCAGGCTTCCAGGTGTATTTCTGGGAGGTTGAGATACCAGAATGATTTTCCTAAACAGCTAAGCAGCTTAGTTGCCTATTTTCCATAGAGATCAAGAGAACCTAGGCACCTAGTACATTAAGTAGGTTTAAATATTTTATCTGCACCTCTCAATAATTTATATTTTTAGAAATCATACCTCTTACAATAAAAATGTACTAATATTAACAGCTTAAACATATTCATATTTTCCAGTTAAAAAAATCCCAACAAACTAATAACAAAAACAATCAGATTTTTCCTTTTACTTACCAGTTCGGTTCCTTTTGTATTTGAATCCATCTTCCAAAATACTGACCAAGAGCCCGTTTACTTTTGTTGTTTTCAAAGACCTGTATGAATTTCAGCTACCAATGGAAAATAATTCCAATTGTGTGAGTTATTTGAGAAATCACTCAACAAACAGTGCTCTTATGCCTGGTATGATCCTGGACACAACACTATCATTTGAGAGCTATTACAATCATGATGACCCATCTTTCATACTTTGATTAAGGGACATGATTCCTCCAAAGATATTTGTACACATTTACATTTTCTTTGTATATTATCTTGGATTTTGTTTTCACCTCTCAATTTCATGGAAATGAGAATTAATTTAAAAAAAAAGAAAAGAAAAAAAAAAGCCAACAGTGGAATAAGGCTGAAAAAAAAAGTGTGAAGTGAAAATGCAAGGGATCAGACCCTAGCATAGATTTCCAAGCGAGTGCTAGAAATGTTCATTTTGGGAACCAATTTTGGCCATTATCACGTGAATGTTGTATTGTGTTCCCCTGACTACTCAAACCACAGGCACAGCACATCTTTCTACAGTGTTTGCTGAGGAATTTACCACATCCATAATGGATTTGCAATCAGAGAATTGCCAAGCCCTGAATCTTATTAACAGGAAAGCGTGGGTACTATATGGCACCCCCTACATCACCCTTCTTTTTGTGGCTTGTCTTGAATCGGAAACACAGAGTAAAAACTTGCATGAATCCTGAGTAAGATCACTCAGAAAAACAAAGCCATTCTTCCTTCATAGACTTAAACTTATCTGTGATTCAAGTAGGAGACATTTTCCCATTGCTAACACTTAAGACATTTCTGAGAGAGGCACATTTTTTCTTCCTGAGTTTAATCTCTAACAGTTTCAAAGTCTTCAGAGGCTTAGTGCCTAGTTCTAGATATTTGTTAATGTGATTTTTCTGACCTGAACATTTTTCTATAATTTTATCCCTCCAGCACAGCATGTTACATTTAAGCTAAAAAGACAGTGGGGATACAAAGAAGAAATTATCGTGCTACTGTCTGAAGTTAAATTCTAACGCTTACAAAGAGCAGGTTGAAAAGAAAACTTTAGTGTCTTAATTCATAAAGATGTTAATTTTGACAGCTAAAATATAATGCTCACAAAAGAATGAAAGAAAAAAGAAAACAGTCTTCTTTACCTCTAAAAGGCTTCCTTTTTTGTATGTAGCAGGTGCCCCAAGACAAGTTATACTGCCTGCTTTAATTTGTCTTTAATATCAGATGTGCCATATTGATTTCTTCTGTGTATGTTTTCATTCTGAATAATTCAGAGGCACATTTTTTTTCCATTATGGTCAATAGCCAGAGAAAATTCTGAAGATAATCAATTGAGCTCTGCCTGACGATTACTAGTGTTGATATCCCCTGAAGTGAGGGAGTCGGAAAGGCCAGGGATAATATGACACAACAGTCAATCAGTGCAATCAGTGGAAGTATCAACATTAGCTGTATGGCGAGAGCCAGACCCACTCCAAGGATCCAAATGGCTCCTGAAAGTTCAGATGCTTGGCTTCTTGTCATATGGTACACCAGATGGACTATGTAAGACTAGATTCAAAAAGCCTTCCTGTCTTCTCTCTCCCCCTTTCTCAAACTGATAGGATCATAAAACAGCTGTGATGTATGATTTATATAACATACTGAATTTTGTTTGTTTTTTTACTTTTTCTCTTTTCCAGCCCTCTTAGTCTCAGATACCCTCAGAGAGATAAGTAGGATGAGCATTTGGCCAAAGGACTTTCAAAAACAAATAGATTTTTTTGGTTTAGACCTAACAGTCTCGTTAGATAGAGACCACATGACTACTCTTGTAATTCCCATCACACCTTTCCATATAATCTTGGCACCTCACATTCAATTTATAGTGCAAACATGTGTTTCAGCATAGATATCTAAAGACATTGCTAATAGTAGCTGATTAATGGTACTCCTAGATACTGTATAGCTACTGAGTTGAGGCTTGAAGCAACTTCAGCTGAGTCAAGGCAAGGCTGATTGATATTGAGCACACATATATATGTAGGTATATCTATGCATCTCTGCTCCAGAGGAGAGTTCCACTGAGTGTCCTAAATAGACTGTCATGCAGGCCAGTGAGCCACAGCTATGCATCTCACCACATCTACCACCTACATTCATAAAATGGTAACAGATGAAATTAAACACTAAATAGTTCATAACTAAATAGTTTAATGATAATCCAATGTGTACAAAGTAAAGGAGTAAATTGGCAGCAGTAGTTCAGTTTCCCATGGATAACTTATTTATAAATCTCTCTGTGATTTATTATTAATCTTCTTATGCAATAATCACTCATGCATATAAACACAGCTAAGCTTAAAAATTATATTCTGATTCATGTTTCTTTACAAAAGAAATGTTTTGACTCTGGAACTCAAATCATCACTGTTTTAAAGGTTTTGAAGACATTAAAGTGAAAAAATATGGAAAATATATATTTTGATAGTTTCAGGTTTCTTTAATATTTCAATTTTCATCAACATATTATGGGAGAAATAAGATGAGAGTCTTACTCTCGGTTAAACATATCACAATTAATCTGAAGACTTATTTTTTGAAAAAAATTAGAATTAGTTTAAATAAAATTGACATAGTTTACTTTTCAATCAGAAACCGGGTCCACAAAAACAAAAAAAAAAATTAAATTTATCTCCAATTAAAGGTGCTTCCTCATAAATATTAATATGCTTTCTATGTTACAAACGTATGTGATATGCTCCAATTATTTTCATAAAAGTAGGTCACTATGCATTTTACCACTGTTTTCCATATTCCCATGATCTCAAAACATGTTATGATTCTTGTTCCACAGTTCTGGAAAACCATAAAGGAAGTTGAGGTCTAGAAACAAAGCATTACACACAGCTGGGATGAAGTTTTTATACTGTAAATGATCCACTCCACTGAAGCACAAGTTGAAGCTATAACCATATGCTGCAATTGATTAACATAGAAGTGAAGCTGAGGTACTTAATCAATTGCAAAACCCACTTATTATGAGTCTATTATAAAGCAATAGGGATTTTTACTGTTATTCAATGAGCTAAAATGTGAAACAGGAGGAAATAAAAAAAGGATAATGTTATTCTTCTCAACAGAAAATGGCTGAGTGCCTTTCAGCCATCTTTCCAGTGAGGGGAAAGCAAATACAGTTCAGAAACAGAATATATAAAACTTACTAAACCATTCTTTGGCCTTGGTATGGCACAGCTGGCATCCAGGCACTTCACCTCTCTTTGCCCCAAAATGGGGAGAGCCTCCTGCCCATGTCCACAAGCCTCGCCCAAGCAGCAGTAAGGAAGGGGCAAGTCAGCAGCAGCCAAGTCCACACCAAGTCCAGAACCATGATAGGGAATAATTTGTATAGCTGCTCAAGTCTGTACCGCAGCCCTGTTGGGCTTGTGAGGAGTAAATTCATTAGCAAGAATAAAAAAAAAAAGCCTCTGGCAAATCTAGTAACAGGAGAGTATAGAAAATAAAGTCAGTGAGGTTGAACATAAAATATTTTTGGAATGTGTTTCTTGTGAAGACAAAACAAGTCTTTGGACTCCAAGACAAGATTTCTTACTTCTGATTAAAAGATTGATATTTTGGTTAAGATACCTCGACAGCCAGTGAAGGAGGATGGATACTTACAGAGAGTGATTCATCTTGTTTATCTAGACATCTTAGACTAGGATGAATTGCCTTCTAATGTTAATATGCCTATTATGGCATATTCTCTATGTGGTTTTGTACTGATGTACCTAAAAGTAGGCAAATGTTCAAGATCAGTATTGTACTCATTCCTTCTTTTTTACTGAAACCTTTTACCATATTCAGGAATGCTTAACTCCCTTCCTGAAATAGTGTGCCTGGATAAGAGTACACAGTGATTCTTCCAGCCCTTGTGAAGCAGAAGCAAAACAAATATAAAATCTGAAGTACAAACTATGAAAGTCATTGAAATACTGGTGTGCAGCAGTCCATGTGCACAAGCACCATGTGCACAAGCACCAAGAAGCACCTCTGTATGACTTAAAGACTTTTGTTGCAACAGTTTGAGATGCTTAATTCTTCCACTATCCCCAACCACTACTAGATGTTTTATGAGTCATTTGCATATAATACCAACAACCTCTGAAATCTTTTTTCACTCTAGAGATTTTTGTCATTATGAAACAGCCATGTTTATTTAAGGTGTTAGTTAAATTTTACCCATTCTTGTTTGATCAGAATCCAGATATTATAAAAGGATCATAACACTTAATTTTTTACATAGCCATGGTTTTTATTTCAGAGAGGAGGAAAAAATGTAGGAATTTTTGGCTCTTAGGCTTTTTCAGAAAGGGCAACCCAAGAGAATCATTAACTGTGGGGTAATCTCTTTGCTCATGGATGTAATATTAATGTAGTTTCTATAGTCTACCTATTAAATGAATTGGAATGAAGGATTATATCAGATGATGCTACTGTGAATAAAATAAATCTTATATAAAATTCACTAATTAAGTATATTAACACCAATATTGCAGAGAGCACACTGGTGGTAGCTGACTTTCAGGATTGATATATTTCATTGAGGAAATGATACTAGCAGGTTTGAATTAGAAGAGCTAGATTTCTTTACTCTTCTCTGTGAAGCTGACTTCTCGATAAAATCTTACATAAAAGATATAGAATTACATTAAGTTAAGCAACACCAGACTTTAATTACTGATATAATTTACTGAAAACTTAGCATGTTACCCAACTTCTGTTACTACTTTGAGAGCTACCATATTTTTTCTTATGTTAATGATTTTTTTTATTAATAACAAAGGAGACTAAGTAAAAACAGTAATTTTACAGACATTTATACTCATCTGAAATCATTTTTAAATAACATTTACGAAAAAAGTGTTACTATCATTTTAGTAATATGCTTCATAATCAGTGTCATTACTTCCTCCTATGTGCTCATTTAAGAAATAATTTTAAAAGTGGAGAAAATTCATAGAAAGTTTATTTTTGTACAGTTGTTTAAAACAGCTTATTTAGTTGTTTATAAGAGGATAATATGCATAGATATCATCCTCACATACGTGTACTTCTATTTCTTAAATCAAGAGATTACAGTAGGTGTGAGTTCAAGATTCATTAGAGGGCAAGTTTAACAACATTACGAAAACTTCATTCTCCTTAAGATCTCATACAATGTATATCACCTTCATAACATACTGTCTGTTTGCCTCCCTCTCCTCAGTGCATAAAAATACTGGTGCGCAACTTTTTTCCTCATCAATTTGAACATAAAATTCCCTTTCTGAAGCATTTCTCTGTCTTGTCAGTGTATCACTGACAAATACATATATACTTTATTTAAGCTCAGTAAACTTCATGTTGCCTGCTGTATTTTCCTTCACATGTTGTCACATGCAAATTTGCCTTTTTGCAGTACTCTGCTAGATGCCTTGTTCCCATGGATAATGTGCCTATTGTGAACAAAGTGAACTGCACCAAGGACTTCATCTGTTACTTTTATTTTCCCTTGCATTTTCTCCTTCCACTGCAGATTCCTTAGAACAGAGTTTTCCCTCAACTGTTTGAAATAGAGTTTGCACGTAGTGGGCACAAATGGATACATATCTCAGGAAAAAGTGATAGGCTGAAGTCATAGACTGGCCATGGTCTCCAGAAGGGCAGAGCCATTGGTGCAGGAATAGCTCTTCAGGGGTGGAAACAGTCTAGGGCAGGAAGACAGATGTTGTTGGCCAGACTCAATGGCAGGTATGAGCTACTTATAAAAAAGGGGAATTCACTGCTATTGTCAATTAGCTCCTGAGTGGCAAAGCCTGTGGCAGAAAATTGCAATCCATGCAGTTGTATTGGCTGGCAGAGAAATCTAAGCCAAACAAAAGAGAACTGAAAGTCAGAATGACCAGCAAGATAAGTATTGTGCTCAAGAATCTTCAAAAATAAAAGATTCTTGGGACTGTACGGTAAGTTTGGAAGTATATTAAAACCAGAGCTTCACTTTTTGGGAGGTTATCCTGGATCATTTGACCTTGAATATGTATGCCATTAAACTTACATAAAATTGGGTATGATCTCCAAATATACATAGAAATCAACACAAACATGTTACAATATATAACTAAAACGTTATTAAACAATAAAACTTTACAAGAAGGACTTTACTATAGTGCACCCCATTGATTCTTTCGGGGAAATAATCTGAAGAAGCCACATCTCAAGTTCAAAGTAGTGGCTTGCATGCATAATTGCCATGAAGTTGCCTGCTACTTCATCTTTACCTCTATTTAGACTGGAGCAGGGAATTTCCTTCTTAGGTGTTCAAAAATTATTTTGTACAGTAGTGGGAATATCTAAGTAGTATCATAAATAACCGTAATTGTCCATATTTAGTCTGCCTACTCTATGTACCTCTTCAATTCTGTGATTATGATTCTATGAAGATCATTTTGAACTCTGGTTTAATATAATCACACCTGTCTCCCCACTCACTTACAAAAGTCCTTAGTTTAGTGTCATGCACAAAAGGTACAAATGCAGTTTCATTTCTATCATCTGAGACATTAATCTAAACTCTACTCAATACAGGTTTCTGCAGGATCCCTTTGGAAATGTTCTCACAAAGCAGTTCATAATTATTTCTGAGAAAAGTTTTTCACCTCTGACACAGAAGCGTACCAGTGATTTCATTCAAACATTGCTCTGATTCGCTCATGTAAGAGACAGCTCATGAAAGTCCTGTCTGAGAATGGTCCAATTGATCCAAAATTAAACTAGCACATAATTAAAGTCTATGATTACAGGCGGGGGAGGAGGTTTTTATAAGGACAGGTAATGACAGGATGAGGGGAAATGGTTTCCCACTGGAAAAGGGTAGATTTAGACTACATATTAGGAAGAAATTCTTTACTGTGAGGGTGATGAGAAACGAACAGGTTGCCCAGCGAGGTTGTGAATGCCCCCTCTCTAGAAGCATTCGAGGCCAGGCTGGATAGGACTTTGAGCAACCTGGTCTAGAGGGAGGCGTCCCTGCCTGTAGCAGTGGGGTTGGAATGAGGTGATCTTAAAAGTCCCTTCCAACCCAAACCATTCTATGATTCTATGATCATACGCTGATTTTTTTTCTATTTTTTATTTCAAAGATAAGTTGAAATGGCTTGCTATTGTAGATAGGCTGACTTTTCTATATTTCCCTTACTTTTCCCCCACGATAGTTATAACAGTTTGGTACATGCAGTGGAGAGGTCTTAAACTTTCCTGAGCTCCTTCTGTATTAAACTGCTGGAAAACCCTCATCAATAGCCTACTGCATGTGCTCCATGGGATCAAACAAAAGCCAGTTTGAAGAACTCCTTCCTAAACAATTTGAATGGACTTTGAGTCTTCCATACCAACTCTGTCTCTACATAGCCACTCCTATAGTGCTGCACTGCTTGCTGATGTAGATGAAGTCTACATGCCCTTCTTCCAATGTCAGTTATATTTTATTAATTCTCAAAAATGATAGCTCAGTAATTACGTCAACTATTGCTCTTTGAATTTGAGGATGAATTTTGTCAGGTTCTATTGGCATGTTACACTAACTCTTTTTAAATTAGTTTTGTTAATTACAGCGAAAAACAAATAAGCATATAAAAAAACACTACACGCACACACAAAAAAGCAACAACAAAAAAAGCTCCATGGTGTATTTTCTCTGCATCTTCTTTTGTTTGCTTCCCTTTCTTCTTTAGTATTGAACTGATACTTTTCCTTTCTTTCTCTTTATTTGCTCCTTACATTTTAATAGAATCTTGTATAGTTGCCATCAGTTGCTATTTGTAAGTCATTTTGCATTTTAGCCTTCCTGAATTCTGATACGCTTCATGCACGTCCTTATTCAGCTGTCCTTGTTTCCACTTTTAATCTCTCTCTCTTTTTTGTTATTTAGTCCTTAAAGAGTTCCTGATTCAGCCATGCTGTCTTGCACTATGCTTCCAAGCTCTCCTTCGCATCAGAATACTTTGCATTATGCCTTTAATATAGTCTCCTTCAATAAGTGCCAGGTCTCCTGAATTCCTTTATCCTTTATTTCATCTTCCCAAGGGACCCTACTTACCAGTTCCCTCAGCTGTTGAAGAGTGCTTTTTATGAAGTCCATTATGCCTACTCTGCTGTTCTCCCTGTTCTCAGTATGATGAACTTGTGATCTCTTTCACCCAAAATTATATTCCACAATCACATTTTCAGGAACTGCTCCCTGCTAATCAGGCTCTTACTTAAAATAGCCATTCTTTCTCCTCTCCACAGTCTGATTTACCACACCAAATCATGGTATCAGTAGTATTTTTTTGGTCAAGGTGGTGTAATGGTTAGCAGGCTCCAGTACAAAGATGAATGTACTGATAGACTACATACAACCCAAATGAATCCATTTTAGTTCAGCATCAGTAGCTGTTCAGCAGCCTTATCATGGTCAATGTGCTTCAACAAAAACACAAATTTGGAAGGAGTTCAAAGAACGAAGATGATCATAGTGCAAGAAAACAAACATTACAAGAAAAGGTTGACATAATCAGGTTGTTCCATCTACAGAAGTCCTGAGAGGAAATGTGATGACATTTTATGTTATGTTGTGGTTTTGTTTGTGGTTCTATTTTTTTTATTTTTTATTTTTAAAGATGATTTGAAAAAGTTCAAGCAGTCTGTTCTTCATTTCCATAGTGGCCAGCTGAAAAAAGGAATGGGTTTAGACTTCTACTGTGGTGTTCAAGTTAGTCATTACTCAATTTCTAACAAGGATAGTAAGCAATAGAATATCTGTCCAAGGGGAGAAATAGACTTAAGAACTAGCTACACAATTTTCCTGCAGTATACTGTAATCACAATAATCCACTAAGATGTCTCTCTGACAATCAGGTTATCCTCACAGCCACAATATATATATATATAACAATATATCAGTAGCAGCATCAGATTTCATGAATGTATGAACATCTCTACAGAATGAGGGCTAGAATGAAGTACACTGTGAGTAGACAAAAAGTGTTTTCTGACAGCCGTGGTAACTTTTAAACATCAAACAAAGAATGAGTTCCAATTTGATCCATCAGGAGCATTTATTCTTATGTTTGCTAGTATCCTACTGTATCCTACACAGCTGATGAGCATCTTCCCCAGAGACAAACTGTAATCTCATAAAACAAGAATTCTTGTCACCTCTGCATAACATCATGTGTGTAAACAATGCAAGCTGTTTTCAGGGGCTGAGTGAAACTCAGTGAGCAAGTCTGTAGAGCAGATTGATTCATACCTCTCTGCTCACCATGTTTCTGACAGAGAACAATTTTCTTGACAGTCCTTGATAATTCTATCAACCTATATACTGCACCTGAGCTGAGGTCCTGGGACACCACGTGGAACAGATAAATTCTAAAATACATTGTCAGAATTTTCTCCTTCAGGCTTTCTCCAAAGAAACAGTCATCCTTCTACATGGCAGGCTAGCTGTCACACAAGATGCAGAGTGGTGAGCTATCCAGGCAGAATATAAATGTGCTGCTCAGACACCTGGAAAGACGTGGTAAGCTGAAAGATTCCTGCTACACTCTGCCAGCTGCCTTGCCAAGAAGTTGCCACAAGTGCATTCCTGTAGCCAAGTATGGGGACATATATGACTTGCCTTTATGGTTGCTCTTTCAGACGTTGCTAGTGCTAGGCCTTTGCTGGTGTTATTTCACAGAATGCAAGCAAGGCTCATGAGTCTGAAGGGCATCTGACTGGTGGGTCTTCTGAGGCCAGGAGAGCTTCCTTCACTTGGTGGGGAGTACATGTGGTACCTTGTACAACTGGAGTGTATTAGCCATATTCCCCAGGAGCTGCAGGAGGCAGAGTTCATGCCTGAGGCGCAGTCCCTCCTGGAGCTCCTGTGGAGGTGATGTGTCTCTGCAGTATCCCCATTGCAGCTCCATGCCTTCAAGGCACAATTGAGTCCTTAGTGTTTTGTCCCGGCTTTTGCTTCAGAGCCTGAATTTATGATACAAGCAGAGATAAGGTAGCTCTTAACTAAAGTTAACTATCAAATATTTATGTACATTAAATACTATAGTTATTCATAGTCAGAGATAAAAATACTGGTTTTTGAACAAGGCCACCATTTACTGTATGAGTTTTAGTCTTTTATAAATTCCCCAGATCTTCACTTCTTATCATAAAAATACCCTCCTGTGGATCCTCTTGTAGCAGAAAACTGTGCATAGTTGCATATCCAGGCTTGGTTTGACTGCTTTCTTCTCCCTCTCTCATCCACTTCCCTTTCTGTCCACAATGAAAAGAACTTGCTTCACAGTTACTACTGTTCTGTTGTTCATATAATGTGAAAATTTAGGTCTGCTTATTTAAAAATACAGTGGAGGTGGCTTTTAGGTACATTTTACTTTAAATGGATTATCTCAAGATATGATTGAATATACTCATAATTCAGAACCTATGTTTTCCAGGAGGGATCGCTGGGCCCTGCTAAAATGAATTTACCTCTGCCCAGCACAAAGGCGAAAGAACAGCAGCACAGGAGTCAGGAACTCCAGCTTTTGCATATGTATGTTTTGCACAGTTAAGGAGTATTTTTCCCTAGGATTCACTTTATTTGTCTGCCTAGGTCATTGTTCCCCAAGGAATAGGTCTAATCTAACCACAACAACCAAAAGAGGGAGAAGCTGCCAGTCATCCCTTCCTGTTCCTACCTTTTCTCTCCTATGTTCTTTCGTTCTTGACAGATATGGCACTTGTCAGAATGATTCAGCTTGGTGACCTATCAGAAGATACTTACTTCTTGTTGTTGTTCTGCTATTGACTGGATAATTTAAAGAGAGATTAATAAGATTAATCATCCCACCAAAGATCCAGTGAATATCTGTGGTGGCATAAGGTAAACAGCATTATTGCACAGGTAGGAGCAAAAGAGGAAAGCAAGACTTAGCAGCAGCTGGGAACTTAGCTCATGACACACTTTAAAACCCCACTGAAACACAGTCTGAGCAGTAAAAACTCAAATCAAAGGTGCTTCCAAAAACAGACAACCTGGAAAGAGTGCTGGACCTACTAGAGGAAACATGTAGGTCAACAAGATATCATTGGGCTGGTGGGAGATATAGAGTTGTCACATACCTACTATTTTGGCTGATCAACTCAAAGTAACTTCTTCCAAAACTGGAAGATGAGATATCCACTGCAAAATTATAAGACATTTGGTACAGATATTAGCATACATTTTCCCTTGCGTGTTTGGAGTAACTGCGGAGTCCAGTCATCCTTCTCCAGTTTCAAATGCTGCTCTACCATCTTCAAAATTTGTTGTCCAGTCAATGCAAATTTTGCTTTTATTTGTAGTCAAGAGTTAAGGTAAAAAGCTAAACCATACATAGAGAAGTAGTTTCTCTACTGTAACCAATCACAGATGACGAAGGAGGAGAAAAAATACAGTAAGTTGCCTATTCTTTAGCACTCTGCAGGGCAAGCTCCATATCCTCAGGATTTCTTCTGCCTTTTCACTGTAGGATTGTCACCAAAGAGGGCAAACTGGGACAGAGGCAAAGCCTCCTTCTTTCTCAAAGTAAAGCCTGTTTTATAAGAAATAAAGAAGTTGTAGAGTCCAAATAGAAGAGAATAATGCCAAATATTGCCTACTTGGGGAATTTTGTCTGTGTCTGAATTATTTCACAGCTCAGTGTACAGACTTCTAAATGCCACTGACATTAAAAAAGTGTACAAAAATGATAATCTCAGTTGGATGCCACAGACTGAGGACATATGAGCTTTTTCAAGTTGCACAGAGAGTCAGAAATAAGAAATGGGAAGCACACAAAGCCAAGTCATTTCCATAAGAAGAACTCTCATGTTTGAAGAAAGATCTGTCGGAAAGTGGTGTTTGGACAGATCCTAAAACATTTGAATCATTCTACAAATAACTGAAAATTTTTTTGAAAATAAAATTGAAATAAAATAGACTTTGGAAGGATTCAAGGGGAAAGATAACATTTTCCGGAAAAAAAAATCATTGACAAAATATATATGAAGTATTGCAGAACTTGTTGGAGAACAGAGCAGTGGACATGGGAAAGGCAATTTACTTTGAAGCCACCAAGGAGATCATGTGTTTCCAGGTACAGAAAAAGCTCCCTATAACTACTAGAAAAGGAAGCTGGAAGTGGTGTTTTTACAAGGGTCAACTCTGAGCACTGACCTGAAGCATGCTCAAACTAAATGCACAGCTCTGATTGTACCTGTTGAGGATCGGCTTTACTCATAGCCAGCTATGAAGATTTTCATTTATTATTACCTCAAAGACTGAAGCTAGTCACAGACTCTTGCTAACCATTTGAAGCAGGGTCTGCAGCAGGAATAACATATCCAAAAATTTTGTCACTCACACTGAAAAAGGCTGAGTGCCTCTGTGAGTTCCAGCAAGTCTTTTCCATTTCCTTCTCCTTTTTTCTTTTCTTTTCTTTTCCCCCCAGCAGCCAGAAAATCATGGCAGACACAGTGTTAAAGAGAATGAAAATGAAAACAGTACTGACAGCTCAGAGTACTTTGTTTGACTTCGCAGGGTGGCACACATACAGAAATGCCTTTTCAGACCATAGGCTGTATTACAGTTTCACAACTGAGAAATCTAAACTGTGACCTAGCAGCAAATATATTGTGAATAAAAGATAGCTGATTCAAAGTGATCATACTGTGATCTCATTTATAAAGAGAATGATGAAACTTAATTGATACAAATGGGAACAGAAGAGAATAGTAGAAACAGTAAATGAAAGATTCTCAAAAGAATTTAGGGGAGATTCAAGTATATGATTACTATCTTACACATTTAAATCTAAGGTGTATTTATTTAGGACCTTTACTTAAATCCTAGCTGATCCTACAAGTCCTTCCCACCTCCACTGTCAGTGGAGGATATCACACTGAGAACAGCACTGCCAGCCATCACTTCCTCTTATGTATTCTAAGGGGAATACACACATATATCTCCATAGTGTATGCAGATGCAGTTCTTTTGCTGTCTTTCATGGTAAAAATCCATTAACAACCCGATCCTTCTTTATGATAATGGTTGTTTTCCTGAGTGGCTAGTGAGTTCAACATTTAACCTAGCACTATAATTTGGGAAAAAAAATAAGTAAATCAGGAAGACAAGTGAGATGTGGGAGACCCACAGAGATTGTTTATCAGGCAGATACAGTTTGGAAGTAATGGTCTTCAAAAGGACCTTCCTGTGACTTCCTGTAGGAGTCATCCAAACAGGCTCACTACATAAGCCAAATCTTTTTAAAAAATGGCAGACTGGCCCAATCTGCACCACTACGTAACATGAGAGCTAAAGTTACCTATTGCTTATTGCCAAAAAGTCCTCTGGAACAGCAGTTTTGGATATGGGGAAAAGCCAAGCCAAACTCAGTAGGTTTCTGTGGCTTATGAAGAAGCTAATCAAATTTACCAAACACTTTCCATGCTGTAAACCAGAGCTGTGCACATGCTGTTTGCTAAAATTGGAGGATGTTCTTCTATCAGCTTGCCTTTCCATTACATTATGCCCTGTGATTTATATCACTAGCCCTGCTGGATTGTGAGCATTTCCATGGAGGGATATCTGAAATACACAGTTCATAATTGTGAATGCGTGCTGTTGTATCTAGGAGGCACTCTTTACTTCCTCGATTGTTGTATGCGCAATATCAGCTAAGAGAAGATCTGAACACTTTTGAAGGAACTATTCTGAGTTACTTCATTAGAATACGTATTTTGCAATCCATGAGAAGATTCTGACTAGATCAAAACCAAAGCAGAGTTTTGAATATTGTTATACCTATTATAGATGTTAATGTTATGCTTTTTATAAATAAAACATTTTGGCTTTATCAAAGTAATTATTTGTAATAGGATTATTTGAAGCTACTGAATAAAAAATATTTTAGGTTTTCTATGACAGGAAATAATTTGAGATTTCAGCCTTTCACACATTTAAAGTGTAGCACATGCAATTCTTGAAAAATGGAAAATAAATCCTTCAATGAATTCTACTAACTGAAGTTTTTTAGTACTATCCACTACAGTTGTTTTTTTCCAAATAAATTCTGATGCCTAATCCCAAACACTCATTAACTGTAACTTTTTTTTCATAGAAATTTGTTCCTATTTTTCATGCAATCTTCTCTCTATGCTTTTTCTCTTAACATACCATTCTGACTTACCTAGTTAATTGATACAATATATATTAAAGCAGACATTTTAAATTAAGAAAAAAGGTATCTTGGCAGGTCAAGTCAGGAGCAACAAGTTCTGCTGGGTATATAATGGCAGAGAACTCATAGTGAAGGTAGCAGAAAGGATAATGCTGCTTGCAGTTGCACCTATTGTTAGTTATTTTTGATGACTGAGGACGATTTATGGCAGGTCCCAACACAGAGGTTCCTAAATAGTCACAAGTTGGTCTGAATTGTCAATAATGATGTAAATATCTGCAGAGTAGGCACTGTGTCCTGATGTAGTGGACTGGCAAACGTACCTATTTACCAGCCAACTGGGAAGTCTCTCCAATCTTGATTACAATCAGATGTACAGCCCTCCACAATTTGTTCTGGATTAGGCAATAGCTTGCATAGTGTCCTCAAGAGAGAAAGATGCCACCACATAGGACTAAAACACATCTATTTTTATCCCTCCCATAGCTGGCTCTTCAGTCTTGCAATTCTCACAGCATATGATGGCCTCTTGAAACCTTGTCAGGCAAGGAATTAAGAAAATAACTTTTTCTTTTTCATCACTTATTTTAATATCCCTTCCTTTAGTCTTACATCAGGAGAACTGATGTTCTTTGGTATAATGAAAATATAATAGGAATGTGTGATTTTATAAATGAGATTTTTCACTTCGGTTGATGAGGCATAGTGTCTTTCTGCTCATTATAGTATGTATCTCTTGTACACTCGCAGTGACAAAGCAGAATCTCCCCCAAATTAAATGAGAAAATTGACCACCTTGAAAAAATTTTGTCTCTTATTTTTCCCTAAATATTGGTTTTAAATGTTTTTGCACAGACATAAACAATTACACTACAAAACCAGATATTTGTGCTAAATAATTCTGTGCTGTGCAGACTGAAAATTTTCTTTTTCCTTACAAATGCTAAAAAAATCAGCCTTACCTCACCTGTAAGAAGTAATTAGGATGCCCTTTATTTGTAGGTAATTTTTGTTTCACTGTACCCCTGCATCAAAAAGGAACAAAATCAATTTTGTGATGTAATTGCATTTAAAGGGAGAAAGAGAACAAAAGAGTCAGATTACTAATATGCAGGAAATATAGGTATGTGTATTCCCTCTTACCATAAATACTGTCATTTTGTTTATTGGAATTAATCAATGCATAGGAAGCCTACCAAGAATCACTAAAGCACTACACAGTAAAGACAAAGCATAACAGAAGGAAAATTTAAAAAAATCAAATATCAGATGAAATACTTTGCTAAACAGCACAGAAATAACCATCCTACTCAGAAAGAAATCAATTTCCAGTAATTCAGAGGAGGAGGAAAAAATAAGGGAATGACAAACAAAATCTAGAGGACAGAATGCAAGCAGAGGTCCCTTCAAACAAAAAACGGTGAAGATTAATGTAAGCACAGGTACACCATCACTTCAGTATTCTTGAAGGTATTACACACCTGTAAATGAAGTATATAAACTGAATTTGTCAAATTAATTTATCTTTTAACCTGAGTATTTTCGTGAAAGTTTTGTTTTCTATTGCTCAGTATAAGCAAGTTATGCACTAAGATAAAAGTAACCTCAAAATACAGATACAAATAACATGCTAAAAGCTAAAGTATCATAAGAAAATGAAGTTTCTCTCAAAACTGCTTCTTCCAAAAATATACTTATTTACTGGTCAAATACAGCTGTGTTCTTTCTAAAGATGCTCACATAGCTTTTTTTCATTTTTGTTGTCTATTGAAACAATGAGTGGATCATACAGTGCTGTATAAGTTATACAGTCTTCATCCCTGTAGTAATGAAATAGGTCAAAAGGGGTGCATCCATACTGCTTGAGTGCTAATCTATTGCTCTGCTTCATTTTGGACCACTCCAACCCTGTCCCTCAAATGTAACTTTCTCTAGAGGGTCTAGATATTCACAACACTGGGTGTATAAGGTTAGCAAAGCTGAGTCGGTGAGCTTGGTACAAGACAGCCCAGCTAAGGGGTGTGCCGAAGTACATACTTACATTTTAGATGTGTATTTGAGTGATATTCTAGAATGGATCTTTTCCTGAATCTGTACTTGAAGGAATTCATTGTGAGTGAAATGCCTCTCAGCCACCCTGAGATATTTTGTGTGTTGACATTTACATGTAAGTTAGTTACCTAGGTTTTTATGTAATGGAGAGTGTCAGACAATTGTAGAGCTCAGTTCATCTGATTTATTTAGATATCCCCTTTCAGCCATGGTGTATCACTCTCAAGAAATGTACGTGTATATATATATAATTGATTTTTGTAGGCAACCAAATATATACATATTTATATATATAAATAGGCAACCAAATATATATATATTTGGTTATATATATATATATATAGGTATGTATTTGGTTGCCTACAAAATTCAGTTCAGATAGAATTACTTCAGATAGAAGCATACAGTGCTAACCCCACCTACTAAACTAAAGCTTTCCATGTCCCTTGGCCATTGTCACTCCCAAAATATTTTAACAGGAATGAGCTGCCTTGGGCTCAACTCAAATAACATGAGTACATTCTGCTTGTTGCATACCTACAAACTCTGTATGAATCTGTATGTATTTTCTTTGGAGTATAAACCCATTACAGGAAATGACATCAAGGTAGTGTCTTCTACTCAAAAAGTTGAAGTAAAGGCATAGATTTGCACACTGATTTGTTAAAAAAAATTGCACTGATCCATCTGTTCCATCAGGATGACAAACCCTCTGACACTGAATCCAATAAATGTGGACACAATACCACGTGTGCCAGAAGAATGGTGATAATGAGAGATACAGAAAGCTGTTATCAACAGTAAGATGATCCACAGCAGAACTAAACTCACACATAGCTTCTGTTGTCATTGATAGCAAGCATAAACAGATAAAGGGCTCTGGAGAGTCCTAACCAAAAAAAAAAAAAAAAAAAAAGAGCAAACAGATGTGTTGAATTTTTAAATCAACTGCAAATTTGGGATGGGAAAGCTATACAGAAAAAGGGAATGGAATGGAATGGAATGGAATGGAATGGAATGGAATGGAATGGAATGGAATGGAATGGAATGGAATGCTGTTATTTTCACAGCTGTTATTCTTTAACTCGTAATAGTCCTCAAAAGGGAGAATTCTGAAGCGTTCCTCTTTTCTCCAAATAAGTGATTTTTAAGGATATCTAGAAGTAGTGACTGGCTGGTACATGTTGTTTGCTGTCAGAATCATGTCAAAACCTTTGTGTCCTGGGAACTTCTTTTTTATTAAAAATGTCCTTTCAAACTGCAGTTGTCTATACTTCCTCCCTGATACAAACCAATTTTGAGGCATAAAAATGGTTTGGATTTTTTCAGTCTTTTGGGAGTGTCTGCAGAGCATCAGGAGTACTGGCTAGTCTGTAGTATCTAAAGCCTGAAGGATCTAGTAAGCAAAGCATCAGAATGAAGAGAGATTCCATGCTAACCTAAGGTATTTTCATAGACCTTACTACTGTTAAGATTTAGAAGAAAATCTCAAATACTGTCTTTTTTAAAAAGGTGCTTAGATAGTCTAATAAGCAGATTGTATGTATCTAATATGCACATAGGTTGCTCCAGAAGTAATGCCTCTTATTTATTTCAATAGAAACTACAACAGATACAAAGCATACAATGCCACTATTTAATAGAGCAAATTCTCAGCTACAAAACATTGTTTTTCAGTATAGCCACTACCATTGATTATGCATTTTTGCCAGCAATGAATTAGAGCCTGTGTGTTGCACTCATAAAAATGTACAACAGCAGAGGTGACCCACTGTTTCTCAGCTGCTATGATGACATTATTCCTAAGAAAATATTGCCATGCAGTCCATATTTCTTTGACCCAAACAGATGAAAGCCAGAAGGTACAAAATCTGGAATATACGATGTGTGTGGTTGATCAGTCCAACCAAGACTGGCAGAGTGCTCCTGTGTTGCAAGAGAAAGGTTGTCTTCTTCTCTGGCCTGACTGGGAGTTTGAGCTTTCAGATTAGCCAGAATCACAATGTAGTGTTCAGGGTTGATGATTTGTCCAGGTTCCAGGAAATCCAGAAGGATTATCCCTTTCCTATCTCAGAAGACAGTGCACATCACTTTACCCACTAAGAGCTACATCTTGAATTTTCTCTTTGATGGAGAATTCACATCTCCATACCATGAACTACTGTTTTAACTGGCTCACAGGGATGACAATGTCTCATCACTGGTAATGAAACAATCCAGAAAATTGTCACCTTCAGCCTCAGATTGGTTTAATAGGTCCTGAAAAATTTGCATACATTGTTCTTTCTTTTTCTGTGTATTTGCGAGATCCAACCAGTGCAGACTTCACATTATCCCAGTGCTCCTACCATTGTTTCCAATGCATTAAGGCCAATATTCTTTACACAGTTCACTGGTTGTAATCCACTGATTTGTGCAGATGAGCTGATCAAGATGCTCTCCTTTCCATGGTATGACAGTTATGCATGGCTGTCTGGAATGTGGCTTTTCACTCACATCACTGTTGTCACTACTGAAATGTACTACTCATCTCCTCACTGTTCTCACATTCACTGTTTGGTCTCCATGAATGTTCAGCAAGTGTTGATGAATGACAATGGGTGCCATTTTTTCTGCATGGAGGAATTCAGTGATGCAGCTTTGTTTTATAAGCTCTTCCATGTCAAACGCCATTTTGTCAAACTGCCCCTCTGCTGCCATATGTTGCACAGCAACAAAATGTAACAGAAAATTGGCAGGAAAGCTCAACCTCTACTGTCATACCACCAACATCTGTCTCTGATGTTGAGGGACAACATAATAAAACTGGAGGCATTACTTTCAGAGCAGCTCTCATACATAAATACATCATGTTTAAATGTTCCAGTGCTATCCTGATTGAATTTTGAGTATATGCATCCGATCTACCAAATATTGCCCTGCGATCTCAGTTCTGAATTCTGATGGACCTATTTGCAATTTTTCTCACTGTTTACAAGTTCTTGCATCCCAGTATCCACAGCATTCTGCTACGAGGCCAAGAACCATGGAGACTGCTACCGTCGCTCTGCCTTTTTCTGTAGTTTATTTGTCCTCTGTTTTGTATCAGTAAAGAAGCAAATTGTTGCTATAGCATTTTAATAGCAGTGCTCTTCATGATGCTCAGTTTCTTCCTTGATCTCATCAGTTTTGAACAGTTTGTGAGCAAAGTCAGCCATGGAAACTAAAGGTTCAGAAAGTTCTGCTTTGTGTCTACCAACTCTTCAGAATGTCAGTAAGAGATGGGACTCCCAGGAGAGCCTGATTTGTGAGATGACTTGGAACTGTCTCTTATTCAGTAGGATTCTGCTGACTGTGATGCTGCCATGACTCCCAGCTGTTACATAATCATCTAGTGATTAAAGCATGTAACCGCATTATACAATAATCCTGGTCTTAAAGTATCTGCTCAAGTGTGAAGCAGCCAAACTCCTGGTTAATCTCATCCTGCACCGTCACCCTGACATGATCATCTTTTCTGTAGGTGTACATCCAGTACATATGTTCTCACCTTTCCTTCTGAAGTGAATCTGAAGGGCACAATTAGGACATGTACCAGTGAATTAATAACCTCAGACAGGGAAGATTGTGTAGTATCTGGAATATCTTCTTCATTAAGAGCTAAAAAAACAGTTTGTGACCAATTGAAGTTCTGATATGTAAGTAACTAAGACAAAGTAATTCAGATATGCATTTTACCCTTGTTATTCTTAGTGGCTGCCATTGATGTCACAGTAATCAGCATGCAGTCTCTCATGAATCCCTAAAGAGGTGAATAATTCTCTTCCTTTGACCACTTTCCATGACAAAATAGGTAATCCTTAGTGATAGAACAAGGGGAAATGACTTCAAGCTCAAAGAAGGTAGATTTAGGTTAGACATAAGGAGAAAATCTTTTTCAGTGAGAGTGGTGAGGCACTGGAACAGGTTGCCTAGTGTCGTGGTTGGTGTCCCATCCCTGGAGACTTTCAAGGAGAGGCTGGATAAGGCCCTGGGCAACCTGATCTATTTGTGTTGTCCCTGCTCAATACAGGGGAATTGGACTAGGTGGTCTTCAGAGATCCCTTCCAACTCTAAGGATTCTATGATTCTATCCTACCGTGCCTGCCGACAACTAAATGATGCTACTGAACATCCATCCTAGTGATACTGAAGAAGATCAGTAACTCTTCTTTTGACATTTCTGTTCTTATTTACTTTACAACTTACATATCTGGAAAGAATATCTCCAGTACACTAATGACCAGAGATTGAAACAATTTCAGAAACTCCACTACAAATGTCTATCCTGATCTTAAAAGTGCTGGAATGGCACGTAATGGCAAGGCAATGTCAGTTGCCTTGTGATTCTTCATTATTGTCATATTACTCAGGTGGTATTTATCTGGTTCTGATGACTTTTCTTGCACCTGCACAGGTTGGATCCTTTCCCTGCATTTAAGCTCTGTTTTATAAAAGTCATTTTAGCTGCTGAATGCCTCTTTTTCCCCTGTTTTTCTGTTTTCTTATTTTTGGTATCAAGTATGCTGACTTTCAACATGTTAATGACGATGGTTTGTCTGTACTCTGATAAAAGTTTCCCTTAATATTTTTTTAATTTATCTCATGATAAGAGATTTAAGGCACAGTAAAGCCTCAGGTTTGTACACACGAGGACATAAGGACATTCAGTTGTATCAGATGAAGGAAACATCTAGCCCAGTATGTCATCTGTTGGCCAATGCTGTCAACACAGAAAGCTCAGGAAAAAAAACACAGAGCAAAACCATGGGACATAGAGTTTTAGTGGGATAATATGTATACAGTAGTAACCTGTGAATCCAGAACTTCTTGAGTAAGAAGGGTTATTTTGGGTGCTTTAAAGCTCTTGATGCATTTTTCTTCCATACATTTGCTTTGGCCACAGGCATATGAGAGCAACCTGGCATTCATAAATTACTGCAGAAGCATTACTTTAAAATGAAAAGCAGCACAGGGTGAGGACCAGGCTTTGCACTGCCAGATAGGAAACCAATCTTTGCTTGGTAAGAGGAGGAAGTCTTAGGGAAAAAAATGTGATTGAAGACAATAGTAAAATAGTTACGAGTAAAATTATTTCAGGTTCTTCCCAATGTGTTCCAACAATCTTCTTACTTTTAATTAACATGTGACCTCACAGCAACCCAGAGAACTTCTCAGTTTATGAGTTAATTAGAACATGAATATGAGAAGCCCAGGCAGTAGTGGAACATGAGAAAAAATGTGCCAGCTGCCCCTTCAGAGCGAGTCACTTGCCTCGGTCTGCTGCTATGCTTCTAATCCACAACAAGAAAGCAGCTTGCTTGCTGGTTCCTAGTTTTTTCACCATTTCCCTCTTTTCTTAACAAGGCTAAACTTGGAATTGTTTGAAATTTCTTCTATACTTTTATTTTTCAGAAATGCAGGTAGAGCAGAAAGCTGATGGAGCTAAAAATGTCGTTCATTAGCAGCAGCAAAGTGCAGAGGCTGTAGGGAGAATTTCAGTCTCTCCTAGCCTATCCTATTCACATCTCAGCCTTAATCTCCCATTCAGCCTGGAAGTACAAATACTAGCTTACTGCAGGCTTAGTGGTTTTCCTTTCTATGCCCCTCTGTGCTTTCAGTAGACTCAAGGATCAAGGCCTAGTTATTTCTTCTAGGTTGTTGAACTTTCATGAATAAGAACAAAAAAAAAATGAACAAAGCCAACATATTTTTCATAAGTGGTAGCCAACAGAAAACTTCCTCTGGCTGAAGACTTCAAAGACTTTTTTTCAGTTGCAGAGAATCACAGCTATCCTATCATGACTTTTATGATAAATATTTTGTACTTTTGAGACAGGAGAATTATCTGTGAGTTTGCCTAAGTCCTCAGTTAGGCTGATTGGATGTAGTTGGACAGAGTGAAAATAGTAAAGGAAAGAAGAGAGAAGAGAAAGATAGAAGGAATCAAAGAGAAAAGGAGATACAGAATGAATAACAGTAGGAAAGAGAGAGAGGTGGATAAAGAGAAAGGAAGCAAGGATGGAAAGAAGAAAAGACAAAAATTAATCAGAGGATAGTTCATGTCTACTTTATCTTCACTGACATATAAATCTTGTCCCGTCTTTTTCCTCAACCACTTCTTTCAGCTTCTTATTGAAGCAAGAAAAATAACAAAACGTTACTTATTTTTCTATACAAAAAAAATTACCTCTAGTTCATACTATGACGTTGAAAATATTTGTCTAGTTTCTTCTTTTAAATTATTTTTCAATGTGTTCTGTAAACCAGTAAATATTTGTTTTGCTTTTCTTTCTCTCACTGCATGATCTCAAAGGTTTTCAGCATCCAGAAGGTCTTTTCTTGAGCAGATGAGGGTAATTTATGTCCTGACTCACCAAGTTCCTGGATTTAACATATATACTTAGATTCATCCCACACAGTATACCCCTGAAACTCCCTAGGTCATCCACTGCTGAATCAGAGCCACATGTATCAATGAGAAATTCAAATGATTCACATCAGTGTATGATATTTCATACTTGTCACCAAAAAAACAAGCCAGCTAAAATAAATAAATAAATAAATAAATAAAATCCATAACTTTGCATCAAAAAGGCAGCTGACCCCAGATAAATGCATTAGAATATGTATTTTAATATTTCTTATTTGAAACTGCATAATAAAAGTGGGGTATGAAATATATCCTTGCTTGTGTAGTCTTGCCTCTTAAATCTATGGTAAAATTCATCCTGATTTCAACAGGAGATATGAAGGGAATAGAGAATGTCTTTGAGAGTTTAATTTGAAAGGACAAATCTGCAAGGGATTTTAGTGAAATGTCACTGCATCTCTGCAAAAGATATACTTTTACAGTAGAATCTGCAGTTGTGAGTTAGATGTTTGTTTCTATATAAAAAGTATAGGAAAGATGGAATCCACAAAGATGTTTTGCAAAGAAGCACTTCAGGAAATATTGAGGTTAAGGATATACTTTTAAGCTTTTGCTTCACTTTACACTGTGTTTTATTTTGGATTGTAGGAGGTGCCTTCTTCCACCTTGAATTCACCGGTCTAAAACCCTGAGTTACAACATTTTACTTCCTAATAAAAGGTCTTTCGTTTTCCAGCTTTTAGTTAACAAAGGACCTGAGTTTTCTTCCTCACATGGCACTACAGTCTCCCACCTCCCAGAGGGGTGCTCCATTCTCTCCAGCTAGAGCTTTCCATGATAATTAAGTAATCACTGGGAGAGTCAGTATGTGAGAAGTACTTGATGGGTACTCCCCCATACTGAGGAAGATGCTGGGTTCCAGTTCATGAACCAGTGTATGTGTTTAATACTAAGTAATCACTACAGCAGTGACTGGAATCCAGATCTCCTCTTTTCCCAGGTGACTGCCTTAAGTACCAGACTCTTTCCGTCTTCTGAAAAGCTTGTTCTTTCACTGACTTAATGAATATTTAATCACTCCCTCTGAAGTGGAACATCACATCTCGCAAGGAGAGACAGTGAGCAGCCAACCCCAGAAAATCTACTAGCCTGATGCTTGGAACATTTTAGTGAAAGATGCAGTTTCAAATCCCTAACAAAACAGAATGAATTGAATTAAAATTTTCTATCTTAAATGAAAAAATGTTCACAGGCTTAATATATATGCTCTACCTCTATGCAGCAAAGCCTGAAGGCCATGGCACCCCTCATCCATCGACAGGGACACAGAACGTTGCAAGGTACATCAGGAGTTATGTATGTTCATATGTCACATATACAATAGAAGGGTTGGATAGAATAAATTAAAATTCAAAAATTGCATAGGCATGTGCTAGACATCTAGCAGATCAGGATTTTGGCAATTATCAGACTGTCCAGAAGCAGGTTTTAGACTCTTGGATAATTTTAATAAGAATACACTGGTTGCTTGGGCACAGACTCAAACGTGTATATCATTTCCTAATTCCTTTTTAGAAGTCAGGAAAATTAAGAACATTAATTAGGCTCAGTGAGTGCCTGAATTGGGTACTTAGGCTTCCAAATTGATTAGTGGAGTGAGCTAGGTACTAAAGTGCAGTCCAGAGAGTTTACCTGCTGGGAGTGGACTCACTTAAAGATAGCTGTTATGAAACATTAGCCACAGAACATAGCTGTGTCACTGCCTCTCTCTGAAGTTTAGGCATTGACATTAGGAGTTTAACCCTGTGCACAGGCATTTAAAGCTTTATGCGATATTGCAGGGTAGCCTTCCAGCTGCCCTCTAGCTGCCACTTTAGAGGAACAAAGGTTTCACGTAAATCCTGTGTCTTGTCCACCAGCTCCACAGACAGACAAACCTAGAAGCTTCTGTGTGGACAACTGAATCAAACTTCGAGTCAGATTCAACATCAGACTGGAGCAATGCAAATATAGGTGTTTGTATGTAGTTGTCTACCAGTAAGTTAGTTGTCTAAGTGAATAGAGATCATA
Source organism: Gallus gallus (assembly GCF_016699485.2). NCBI lineage: Eukaryota > Metazoa > Chordata > Aves > Galliformes > Phasianidae > Gallus > Gallus gallus. The sequence continues at coordinate 153,513,298 of NC_052532.1, read as the reverse complement.
GATATATCTTCTCATGAAACATTGGCATTCCTTTGGATCTCTGTTACATATCCAAAGAGCTTGTATCTCGAGTGCTAAAGTATCTGAGACAGCACTTGGAGCCCAAAAGAGGAGCCAGTGTAGACAGAAGGTCTAGAGAGCCGAGTGAGTGTAAACCACACTTAGTTGGGAATAATCTGAAAAAGCAGGCTTCATGGGACAGTGAAGATTGCATTACAGTGGAATGACATTGCACAACACAGATTTGTGGGACCAGAGGAAAGGCAGGCCTGAGGAACTGTTATTCGGTGCAGGCCTAAGGAACTGAGTGTTGTCTGCTGGGAATAAGAAAACTGAGAACAAGAATAGGCCAATATTTTTCTGAAGAAGTGCATCTATATTAATTTAGGCATACCTTGAGTAAAATTCATAAAAAATAACAAGAGAACAGGTCGGACTCTAAGGAATTACCGAGAGGAATTACCACTTATACTAGTATTCCTTTGCTCTCCCAGTGACCAATAATTAATGACTGTCACATCTTTATCTATCTCTAACAGGAGACAGTGGAAGACCTTCAATCCTCTCTGATCTGATGGTGTCATAGACAGAATATTCCTTTGTCTGTAGAGGATGAGGTTCAAGTTATCTTAACCTGAACACCAGTCTTGAACAAGTAACATGATTGTCTTTCCAGATTTCCTTTATAGTCGACCGGATGTTAGGGGGAAATATTTCACTCTGAAGGTTGTGAGATGCTGGAACAGTTTACCTGATGAAGTTTTGGATGCTCCATCCCTGGACGTGTTCAAGACCAGACTGAATGGAGCCCTGAGCAACCTGATGTAGTGCCTGATTTAGTGGTTAGCAGCCCTGCCTATGGCAGGAGGGTTGGAATGAAATGATCTTTTAAGATCTCTTCCAACCCAAGCCAGTCTATGATTCTATGACAGACAAAAATAGTCTTTGGGTGTACAAGTCATGTCTTTGTAAAATCAATGTCTAGAGCAGGTCAGCGATGGACTCCTTTTTCTAAATATAAAATCCAGTGAATTCCAGATAATACAGGGTATCAGGCCTGGGCTCAACTGTAAGTTGAAAAGTCAAGGTACATAGAACTTATTTTGTATGTGCCAGTGTAATGCATCATATAGGCATGCTGGTTATCTTACAGCTTCTTCAGTGGCAGTTGGCAATTTTGTAAGAAATGTAATCAAGCTCTTTTAGTCTCCTAATCCACCTAACAAAAAAAAAAACCTATCACTGCTGTGTCCAAGACTTCTACATCACTTCTTAGGAAACATCTACATCACTTCTTAGGAAACTCCAGGAAAGTCTGGAATGGCAACATTTTTACTAGTACCACCCTGAGTATCACCTAAGAAAGGACTGATGCTATGAAATGTAAAGCTATATGTAATTCATCACAAACTGTTTGATAGTTTAACATCCAAAATCTAGTACTTCCGTCGTTTTGAAATACAGGCATCTTAGAAAGCTCTTTTAAAAGGGAAACAAAATCATCTGTATACTCATTAAGTATTAATACTGAAATGTAAACCATATAAATGCATAGTTTTACCTTAAGCCAACAATGTTGCACCTTTTTCATTTTGGTGTTAAATATACAACATTATTATGGATAAACAACTACTATAAATATTTTAACAAAAACTGGTTATAATATAATATTTTAGGTATATTATTTTTTCACACTTTTAAAATAGATGCAGAAATAGAAATGTTTGTTATACATAAAAGTAATACATTAAGAAACTAGCAGCAAATAGATCAAAATTAAGGCTTATATTGCAATGATATTTCTTCCTTATTTGGTAAGAATGTTTGTTATATTATATGGTCAAATTAGAAAAAAAAATTATCCCTTATTACTCCTTTCCTTTTCTTTTTAGGACTATGATGTTTATAAACTGCAATGAATAGCAACATTCTTGTATTTAAATCTTAACTCCTTTTTAAAGCATTTCTTTCTGAAGATACTATCACTGTGTTGTTAAAATTCTTCATATCCTTTCTACCCATACACACTAAACATTTCTTATAAACAGTACGATTGAACCAACAGTCATATTTCTTCTGTGTAACAATCTGTTGGGGGTATACGCCCACCTAGAGCTTCTCCTCTCTCTAAGCTGAATGTTGTTTAAGAGTCTGAAATAGTAGATAGGCTTTGCAGTTTCCACTATGGCTACAAAACTGGAAATCCCCCAAAAATTTTAAATTTAAATATTTCCCACTGAAAATCTATTGATATAGTTGCTCATCCAAATGAACCAGTTTGAGCTCCTTTAATACTTCTAGCTCTTGAAACTATATAAATGAACATTCATGTGTCTATGTGTAGACTATTCTATGTGTTGTAAATTATCCTTCTTCCTATATTTTTTATTATTAGATGACTAATTAAATAATGTGAATGTTTTACAAAGAGGTCAGGATTCATTCTTCCTAGTTCTAACACTATAAAAATAGAGAAAATAAGAGTGATTCATCCTACCTACATGAAATACTTGTCTAGGGATGGACTGAATTCTCCACAGATCTTTCTATCCACTATCACCAGAAAGAACCTTTACAACCACCTCTGATTTAATACCTGCTTTTTAAATCTGTATACCTGTATCTGCACCAAAATAAAGAAATAAACAGATAGATATTGATGATATCAGTGTAGACAATGCAGGGTAATTTTAGGGAATAATATTGCTCGTCCACTCACTGGTTGTTGTTGCTTCCTCACTAGTTCTGTGCAAGAGCTGTGTGCTGTGGCTATCTATCTCAAGCTGCTCCTACTTTGTTAGGATTAGCTGCACCCATATCAAGAAATCACCTCTAACTCTCAGACCCAATGGCACATCATCATCCTTATCAGGACAAGCATCCTCATACTGGCAGTGTCCACACTACCTAGCAATTGGCTCCTGCTCTTGTCTAGGACTTCTGCAACATTCATGTAACCTTATGTCAAATTCTGAAGTTAGAAGGGAGAGAGGAGGAGAAGGCAGATTTGAAATAAAATCAGGGATATCCATCAGAGTAATTTTTAGGAGTAATAAGTAATAACGCTAAAAGAAAACTAGATATCTTCCTACAAAATACAATTTGCTACTGACTACAGGGAAACAGGACACTTCATATTTTTATCCATCTTTATTCTCTCTCCTCTGACAAGGCACAGAAATCAAGCTATGTCTTTGAAAAGTCAATGAAAATTTCTAGGACATCAAACAATCCACCAATCTGTTGTTTCTTTCCGATGAATGGCAGTAAGATCATACATGAATTGTTGTGTTCATACATCTGCATCTAAAACAAGTTCCTGAATGAACAGATATTTTGAGATCATTCCTGTTAACCATGCAAACCTGGGCCACAAAGGATGAAGTGAAGTTGTATAACTCTTCAAGCCTGGTTAATCTTCCTAGGATTGCTATCTGTGCTGAAGCCAGTGCCAAGGACAGGCACCTCCAGGTTGCTATTCAAGTCAAGTAGCATAGTCATCTGTCTTCAGATGAAATAAATCACTATACAGAAATGTCTGTCTTTGTATTCATGGCCAGTAGCAGAAGTCAACAGTTAGATTAGACTAAACAACTTTTATGGATAAAGCCAGGAGAAATGAATGTATAACTCATTGACTGTTTTCTTTGGTCACAAGGTTCCTCCAACAGCGACCTACAAATATGGAGCTACTACCCAGAGTAGCAGGCATACATCTAAAGTCACACTTGGGCCATTAATTACAACATATACCTTGGGAACTCACACACCAAGATCCTTAGTGGTGGTAAGCACATTATGATGATGGTAAGAAACAGTTACATACAAAGCACTGTACAGAATAGAGCCCAGTCTAAGGGTCAAAACACAGGAAAAACAGTAAAATATGTAGATTAAGGAATATATGTGATTTCAGTAGAAGTGAGGGATGGTTAAGAGGAATGAGATGAGATAAATGACGTAAGGTGTTCAAAAAGACAAGGTTAGGTGAAGGGATTGAAAGTAAGACAGATGAGAGTTTTGTCTTCTGTCACAACTAGACAGTATCACAAAAACCTTTTCTTTGGGATCATTAGGCGTTCAAAATCCGTGTGCTGCCTTCAACTGAATTTGAAGGTGTTGGTTATCATCCATTAGAGATTGTGTGGAGACCACAGGGCTTATTTCCCTTCAGAATGTAGAATGAGTTAAAATCGAGGTCCTCGAGGCAAAAGGCTAGTTTTTATCCACGATGATAAAGGAGTCATTTCATTTCTTTTCTTTTTTCTATTAACCAACTGAGAAAGGAAAGATTGTGTAGTGACTAGAAGTATACTGTAAATATTGGTGTTAGCAGAAGTCACAGAGAAACTTTTCAAACAAAAAGAAATGGTGATAGAAAGAGTAATACAATGAATTTGTATTGATACAACAATCATTAACTCCTCACCCTCACTTTCAATGGCATTAAAGAAGCAGCTGACCACAATTCTGTGGTGTTATTTGTCCTTGCCCTACTGAAACTGTTTGGCAGGATGGCAAGTTTACACCTATGAGTATATATGTGCACGTGTGTGCATGAGTGTGTTTAAGTAAGTATGCTGGGAAATATATTGAATATTTTAAGTTCTTTATGTTAGAAAACATTGTACGTGCCATTCAAATATTTTAACTATGTGCTATAAAGGACCATTCAAGTTTGTTCTATTATGTGAATCCAGATTATGTCACTTTAGCAGCTAAGGACTATTACTTTGAGCAGTCCTATCACAATCTTACAAACTCTCGGGGAAGGAGTTAAAACACTCAGAATCTGATGAAAACTGTTATCTCTACAGATCCCCATGAACTGTTATGTACATTTTTGGTCTTGTGCAGAGGCTGTTGTCACGCCTGCTATATACTCCGTGGCTTGCCCTATCCTCTATAGATGAGCCAGACAGAGCTCACTGAAGTGTTCAACAGTGTTAGCCCCTTAAACAAGCAACTATTCACATCATTTTTCAATGACAATGATCTGAAATCCTACAGTGGACAGGCAATTTTAACTAGAAATCTGGGAAAGGCTGTTTAATACAGAAATAAGTAGGAGGTAACCAACCTTGAATCACGAGGGTATTTAAGAAAAAAATAAACAGAAACAAGCAAGTGAAAAATCAGGGATAAAAATTAAACAGTAATGATGATTTATAGCAAGATACTCTGAGACATGACAGAAGTCTCAATACACCAAAAGGAAAATCTTGTTTGCTCAAATTATTTGTTTCTTCTGTCTAATGAATGTAATTCTAATATACAAGTGATAACACTGGCATTTCTTTGAAATGTTGATTCAGTTTAATTATGAAAATCACCAAGGTATTTTCTGGCTTCTGCATCACTCCCTGTACTAAGATTAATCACATCAACATCATTCATTTAATCTTCAAAGAGGAAGCAGTTGTCCACAAAAGCCTTCAAATAGCTTCATTAGTGCAATTTTTCAGACTCAAACACTTATCTGGCAGCATATGATTGAGAGTAAGGAAGGTCATTATATTCATCTGTTTCCTAATCCCTTTTTTTTTTTTTTTTTAATGTTTCTACATTTTTTCTGTGGAAATGTATAAGCTCTGTGTTCTTGCCCTTTGTTCTGAACAAGCAAACTATGTGCAGTTCACAAACAAGACAGAACAGTTGGTGGCTATCATTCTTTACTCAGTTTGCAGAGAGATGAATTTGAACCAGAATATGCTCCTCTCCTGAGCCCAGCCAGTGATGATTTAACATACCGCTTGTTTTTGTCACCAATCACTAACACAAAAGATCTTAAGAGGTGTTTACTTAAACATGCAAACAGGGTTAAAAAGGTGAGACACCGAGCAATGTGCCTGGTGTTTTCTATGCCAGACTGAGACCTATTAACAATGTTTTAGAGAATAAAAATAAGCCCAACCTTTCTCTATTATTAATATTTAATTGCATGCTAAGAGCATCATCCTCTACAGTCTCCTATGGATGCTGAAAAGACCTTCCTGGTTACTGCTTCATATTACTTAAAAACTTCCCTAACACAACTCTGTGCATTTTCAAAAAATCATGATGCCCATTGTCCAATTAGCTGCTGTTGTGGCATAGTCTTTGAGCAGTTTCAGTTTGAAGAAACATAGCGACGCAATCCACCACACTATTCAGGGCACAGCAGCTCACCACCAAGATCACAGTGACAGCATGGTCAGGCACAATTATCCCATCTGCACAGCACTTAAACAAACACTGGTCAAAATATACTTATTTCTATCATTAAGAACCCAAAGTGTCAGTTCGGTTTTGAAGCTATGAAAACCGAAGACTTTATTAAAGTTTCTGCTGGCACATTTGCCTGCAGCTGTCAGCGCTGTGCACGAATCAGTCAGAAAAGGGGAAGCCTTGAGATGTGAGACAGCGAATGCAAATTTAGTAAACAAACTATTTAAAGGAATTATTTTTTTCAGTTTTAGGTGAGGAGAAATATCAATTTTATATTCCCAAAATCACTTAGGCAAAAATTCTTTTAAACGGATCTTAACACTATAGTGCACTGCCAAGATTACAAACAAGCAAATTATTCAGAAGCTCCCCATAAGTTTGAAAAGATGCATTTGAACCACAACTGCATTTCTTGTATTAATTGCTGGATTTAGTTGGAAAAGAAGCGTAGGAGAGCTCCATAGCTACAAGGCTGTATGCTTCAGTTGTCACTGTCTTTCCTTCAACTACTTACATTCCTCTCCCTGGCATATAAACAGTGCTCCTGCTCCTTCCTACCTTCAAAATGCTAAAATCAATTGCTATATGAAAGAACAACACAAAGTATAGACTTTATATCATCCTCAATCCAACCACTAAAACTAGAAATGCTTTGATAACGAGAAGTCTCCTGAACAAGTAAGGAATTTCTCTGTGCTTGTACTTTAAAAAAAAAAAAAAGAAGAAAATATTCTCAGAAGTTGTTGTGTTAGCATGACTACTACACCCCACATGTGCCTTTCTCTAAAAAAACTTCTCCAACTCCTCTGTGGGCTGAAAAGCTTAGGTTTAAAGTTTTCTACTGGTGCAATATTCTACTTATAGGGGAGAAAAAGAAACCATAACATCAGGTGAATTTACATCCTTGAGCCAATCTATGAGATCCAGTGGATTGCTTTTTTCCTTGTGTGCAATTTGGCTATGGAAGAGTCATGAAGACTCCTTGTTCTTGAGAAATGATTGAACAGTAGTTGTGGAAATTGTTTCATTTAGGGCAGAGGTCATGGAATAGTGGATCAGAAAGGCTGGAAAGTCAGAGGAGCCTCATGAGTTAGTCTCCACCAGTCGCCCGGATATTTAAAGTTATATTGATATCTTTGTTCAAGGTGTCAGAGACTCTAAACTCATGTATTTCTATGCCAATCTATTTGTCATGACTTTCCTTGCAGAACCCAAAGTCTTCTGTAGAGGTCTGTTTCTTAGGAAAAACAGCAAGACAGAAGTTGGGATCCCTGCAGTTTTCCAAATCTTCTTCCCTGTGTTGCTTTCAGATCTTATCACTGGATCTTGGCAGTGTGAGGCCATATCATTTCAAGCCGTGAGCAACAGAGGGAATGACCTGGCTGATCTTGTAATTTGTCCCAAACTACTACAATAGCTAGAAATTTTTACTCAAAGTAAGCTTATTTCTGCTGCTATCTTCTTTCTGCGGGCCATTGGGAAATATTCATTATTCTACTCTGCACTTTTAAATAAGTCTTAAAAAAAAAAAAACACAGAACAGCTCTGTCTGCCTGGATTGATTCATCCACCAAAGCATCTAGCAAAATCAGTACTTTTCTAGTTATTTAGCCTTAAAAGGTTATATTCTGGTTGACATTTTTGGTCACTTTTTATCCAGATGATGTTATCCTATGGAACCCCAAGGTTTCTGGGTCTCCACCAGGCCGTAAAAGAAGGAAAGCTCTTTAGGCAGGTCTTGCTGTGACAAATCTGGGTGCTACACTCTACTCTTATCAAATCTCTGTTTTCCTAATTACACACTAGTTCCCTGAAAATTCTGAATTACACAATGAGTCTAACCAAGATGTACGCTGGAAATTCCCCTTCAGTTATTGGATGGAGAGATGAAAATAATGATAATCACAGGGAAAGTATTTTCAATTAATCAGCCTCACGCCATCTATTTACAATGTAAACATTTATTTTGCTTGCTTTCAGTGTTAAATGAACTTTTGCTATTAAACCAGAAACAGACTGCTGAGTGAGTGACAATGTGCAGTGCGAATGAGGGATTGTTAAAGGCCTTCTATCTAAAAAGTAAGCTAACTGCTCTAGAGGAATAATCTGCAGAGGCAACTATGAACCCAATGTATTTATATCACCGTTAAAAACAAATGTGAATTCACGTCCCCATGAGTCACGCTCTGCCTTTTTTGTGTGTGTGTGTGTGTTAACAATACACAAGGTTTCAATCAAAACTGGTACCAAGTGAAAAACCTTCTTCACAGAGCACAAAGAAGTAGAGATTCACCTTTCTGACCACCTTCTTTCCTGTCTTCTATATGTCCTCATAAAATATTTACTCTGCTGCTGAATGACCACTCTGATTATCCTTAGACTCCTTTTCAGTTTCCCTGATGATGTCATGGAAATGTTAAAGCCATTATGCTAAGCTAGGACCTCCATCTGCCGTGACCTCTTGGCACTGCCTTCTGAGGACAGCGCGATACTTCTACATAAAAGTTACTCTTCCTTCAGGTCATCGATAGGCAGACTCATAAGGCATCAGCATTTCCATCCATGCCAATAAAATTTAAGCCGGGTCATGTGAAAAAACGTACAACTCCGTTTTGTATATACAACAAAGCCACCAAAATGGTTACCGGAAGGTACCGTGGTTTTCTATGGGAAAATAGGTGTGACTTGATGGGTCCACCCCATAGGTAATACACGACAATCCTTTTCATTAAGCGATTAAGGAAGTGATTAGCAACTAGCACCCTGCTCTAATTATCTTTAATGCAGTGTTTCAAATTGATCATGCATAATGCAATTAGAAATCATAATTAAATTAATTTATATTGATTTAAGCCTGTATAAGTTGTTAATAACGCTAGGCCATTACATTAACTCCTACAAGCCAACATTAATGTTTTCGATGCTCTGTAACACCCCCGCTTCCCCCCACCCCCCGCCGGGCGCTTCACCGCGGGGTTCCGCGGGCGCGGGCCCGGCCCCAAGGCTACGGCTGCCCACCCTTCAGCGCCCGCTCTCCTTTCCTCGGAGACGCCCAGGGGGAACCTCAGGGCTTCAGAGAAGCCGGGGGAGAGACGCGGGGCGTTTGATAACCAAGATAAACCCCCCCAAAAAGCCATCTCCAGGTGGCTGGCAGCGCGGAGGAAGGGCCCGGCCCCAGAGCTCCTCTGGAACTTGTCCCGTCTCTGCCCGGCACCTCTCGGCCGTCAGCGGGCGGTCCGGGGCTCAAAAGACTTTTTTTGTTCGAAGAGAAAGATCCCCGCTATGATAAAACCCCTCAGCGCTGGGGGTGACCAAATGATTTCAGAAAACAATTTACCCTTCGATAATATTTCTTTTAAAATGAATGCAGGATTGGATTGGAGAGGCATGAATTCTATTATATGTACAATTTAATCACGGGGTATTTAAAATAGACATTTCCATCTAAAATCCAATCAGAAATCAACACGGCACCTCGAGGCATTAAGATGATCATCTCCATTTTGCATTTGTAAACTGGTAGGAATAAATGTGGCTTCTGGATACCAAGAGGTCAAGTACGGCTGCTCAAATATTTTTCTTACAAAATGACGGATTTATTAGACAAATAAGTAGCCCGGCTGATGCAAAACCCCCAGTGATTGAATTTTGACGTTGAGTCAACAACAACTCGAACTACATCAGTGCTCCGAGATTTAGTTAGGATGGCAGAGATTACTGAACAAATAGGAGGCAGAAATGAATACAGATTTCCTAGGATCTGCCCCTGGCACCCTCTTCTTGACATTCCCCTCCATATGCCATCCCTATTCACACTGTATTCTAATTAAAGGACCGGGCTACCTCTTCTGATTTTACAAGAACTTTTAAATAATTAGTCTGGTGCGTTTTAAAAGGGAAGGCTTCAGACATGAGGGGATTTCGGTCCCTTTAGGATGTCTCCCCGGCTTTGCAGTCACCGCAGTCCCTTCTTTGAGGAAGGGTGGAAAACGCCTCTGATGAGACTGCAGACGGAGATGAACTCTGCTCTCACCGCCGTATGCAAACACGGGCATCCTCGGCTCGTTTCCAGCCCATGCAAAGAGGGTGCTTGGCGGCTTTTTTCTTTTTTTTTCCCATTTGGGATTTTTGGGGGATTTTTCTCTCTGTGGAAGGGTTCAGGGGGTGCAGCATCCCTGGGAAAATCGCTCCACAGATCCCAGCGGATGTCTCCCAGTCCTGCGCGGCAGAGGCAGCGGAGTTGGTCGGGTGAACCCGTCTCCTCCGCGCCCACCCTCCCAGTCACACACAGGTGTGTGCCCTTAACAGGTTAGGGATGAGCGATGCTGGCCGGCAGGGAGCTAGGCATGGGCTGGAAAGCCTACGTGAGCTGTGGGAAAGCGATGTTATTCTTGCTTCATTTCTTCAGCGCTTTGGAGCGTTACTTTTACTTGCTAATCACGAAGGGGCGCTTAAATAATTGAGAATACGTTTAAGCATAAAGCAGTCAGTTTCTAATCTTTTCAGGGGAAAAGGGACTAATCTGCACCTGCTGTGAGAGCCCTTTTTTTTTTTTATTTATTCTGTATGTTACTTCCACTCCAAGCTGGACCTGTTGGCTCCAATTAAAGCAGAGCCTCGCGGTCTCCACATCCTCCCTTTCCCAGACCCTTTTTCCGTTCCCCTCTTCTCCGCAGGTATAAACTTTTCCTGCACGGAGAAGAGGGAGAGGAGGGATCTTGCCAGACACCGTTTAGATGAGATTGTAATTATTTTATTGAAAAGAAGCTCTTCAGAATTCCCAGGCTCTTCAAATCTATTGTATCTCGTATAAATTTGTAGAAAAGAGAAACGCCTCGTCTGCCACAGTGATCTGAATTGAAATTTAGCAGGGGAGATCTCGAGAGCAGGATTTTAACGTATATTCTCTCCAGTTTAACACTGGGGAAGGAATTGTTTCATAAGCCTTTCTCTTGTTACGTATTTTCCCTGACGAGTTTTTACACTGGCAGGCTTCTCGGAGTATTGCCAAAGTTAATTCCAGATTTATATTTCTGTAACCTACTTAGGGTGGGAAAAAAAAAAAAAAAATCCTGTCAAATTAAAGTGAGTCCTCCTGTCTTGCCTGCTCCCAGCAAATAACTTGCAGCACCTAATAAATCCAGATGGAGTTCCTCATATAGCCCGGTGCAGAAATAATTATTGTCCTGGCTTGTTTCATGTCAGAGGCCTCTTCGGCTCATCTGTCATGAAACCAATTTCACTTTATTTACATCCATTTGCTAGTTTAATTACTGTGCTGATGAATAGCCTGAAGGAATTAAGTTACGAGTCTTTGGAAACCTAAAACGACAGATATATGGGTTACCTTTTAAATAGAGGAAGAAAATGATGGGTGATGTATGCACCAAAATTTAAAGGTAATAAGAGGCTTTCTCTCGCTTGGTGGAAATGCAGAATCAACTGACAGCCTGCGCATTTCCCTCTTGTCTTGATGCAAAGTATTGCCCAGAAAGGTTTTCGTGTTTTTTTTTTTTTTTTTTTTTTTTTTTTTTTTTTTTTTTTTCCAGGTTAAATGTGATTTGCATTAAAGAAAACGTTCCGGAAGACGGGTGCAGGATTTAGATCTAAGCATGGATGCACTCATTATTTTTCCATCTGCTGAAAGGGGGAAAAGGTCAGCAAATAAGTCTGTCTTAAAGACCGACTTCAACACAAGCCATTCAATGCACAATACAGCCCAACTCGTAGGCTCACTACCGTGTGCCCTCAGTCTGAGAAATTTTCCCAAACCCTTCCTCGCCCGAAGTTGGCTCTTTGTGATGCACTATACAAAGAGGTGATTTTAATGTGCTGGATGACACTGTTCTCTTTAGGCAAACCTACAATGAGCGTAGTTCCCCATGTCCCTGGTCAAGTCCCTTCCTCCCTCCCCCAGGGGGACAGTGCCGTACTGTCCTGCCGCCGTCGTCCTGCCCTTCCCCTCCCCCGCCGCACAACTTTCCTCATCAGCTCTAGCACTTTTTTAAAAGACTAATATAGAATTTCAAAACTTTATGCGGCTTGTTTCTGGATGAGAGATCAGGCTGTTTGAGGACCTTCATTCATCGTGAAAGAAGAGCCAAACAACACAGCAGTCTTAGAACTGCTTTTGGGGTGTTTTTTGTCCAGGATGCGTCCCGACCTGTCACCGGCAAGCCCGTGTGAGCAAACCCTGCAAAGAAAGCCTCCTGGAATGCCCTATCTACCGAGCAAGGGGCAGAAAGCAACCCTGGCAGCATGTACAACTTCTCGATGCTCTGAACATATCAGGGCATCTCTATTTTCCTGCACTGCAAAAGTTTGGGCTGTTCTGTTTTGAGAGCTGAATCAAAGAGCCAGAAAAGCTCAGGCACACAGAGTCTGAGACGTCTGACACGTGTCTCCTGTAAGGACTGCTATTGCCACTACTCCTGGCACTTTGTGGAGTACTTTTGGGAGTCCCACGGATTTAGCCACCGTGAAGCAAACCTCTGGAGAATAAATGATGTCTTGAAAGAGGCGATACTTATTGAAAGCTTTCCCCTTGGAGGCAAGGGAGAGGCAGGGGCTCCCCGATGTCACAGAAGTTGAGTAGCACCTTCAAACTGAACCCTCTGCCAGGGGAAAAGTGATACATTTCCCTCTCCTCCCACAAATCTCGCCATCGGCTGGCCTGAGCTACACGGGGGTATAAAGGAGCGGATCAAACGAGAGTTACAGCTGCGTGTTCGAGGTGCTTTGAGTGTTACAGCTGCGAGAAATGAAAAGAGAAAGTATACGGCAAAACAGGGTGGGGTATTAAAAGCTCTCTTTCTCCCCCTCCCCTCTCTCTCCTTTTCTCTCTCTCCCCCTTTGATTAATAGATCCATGTGGCTAACGGCCTGACATATGGTGTGCGAAGCAGCTTGAGATGGCACCTTAGGCGTGCCCTGCGGCCATTACCATATTAGAGGCCCCCGCGCGCTCAGCCGGAGCTCAGCGCGCCGCCGCCCGGCTCGGAGCTGTCCGTGGTTCTGAAGCGGGGCGGGTCTGAGCCGTGCGTGGTGCAGGAACGGGGCTACCCGTAGCTGTCCGTGGTGCTGAAGTGGGGCCGCCTTCCGCCTCGCCGCCCGAGCACGCCGGCTCCCGCGTCCCCCTCCAAGAAATACACATTCGGATGTCTTTTTCTGTTGGGGGTGTGGAACTAACGGCATCAAAATCATCTCTCGACCATAAAACAGGGATTCCCCCCTCCCCCACTATCTAGAAAACAAATAAAAAAATATACACTTTACTACAGAAAACACAAAAATCGCCTTGTGTGGTCACATTTCAAATACAGTGCCAGACTGAAAAGCAGAGGAAAGAGAAGAGAAGAGAAGAGAAGAGAAGAGAAGAGAAGAGAAGAGAAGAGAAGAGAAGAGAAGAGAAGAGAAGAGAAGAGAAGAGAAGAGAAGAGAAGAGAAGAGAAGAGAAGAGAAGAGAAGAGAAGAGAAGAGAAGAGAAGAGAAGAGAAGAGAAGAGAAGAGAAGAGAAGAGAAGAGAAAAGAAAAGAAAAGAAAAGAAAAGAAAAGAAAAGAAAAGAAAAGAAAAGAAAAGAAAAGAAAAGAAAAGAAAAGAAAAGAAAAGAAAAGAAAAGCAGAGTTCTGCAAAAAGTTGGGAAGTACTTCTGCAGTAGAATGGCTTTAGTAGCACTTGGTAGAGGGGGAGGGAAGATGACCCCTACCTTGTTTGGAGTCAGGAATGATGGTGCACAATGCAGTGGATGAGAATGAGGCAAAACATAAGTTTTATTTAATTCTTTTCAAGGCTTTTGACAGAAACATAAATCACTCCCTGCACCTTGCCTTTAGTCTCCCGTAGATAACTGCCCTCTCTTTTGAACTTTGTTCTGGCTGTTTTGTTGGGAAATAAATGTTAACACGAGATTAAACGTTTCAGGTAGCTGCATCTTCTGATTTCAGGAAAATAGTGTTAATAAGGAGCTTTGATGTTGTTTTACTTTCAGACTGTATGCCTTAAGGCAGAAAAACGCATAAAGGTATCTGGAAAAGTAAATTGCCAGAAGCGAAGAGCACCCTCGCTTTCAAAATCCTGTAAGTACTCCACTCTCCCACATCAAACCGATCCTATGCAGAGCAGCAGTCGCTGGGTAGAGGTTCCCCCGCTTTTGCAAACATCTCTCTTTTCAGTGCACACACAACAGTGTGCGCGCCCATGTGTACGTGTGCACTCTAGTGCACGTAGTTGTTAGTGAGCAGTTGTTAATGGAAGTGAGGAATATCGGGAAAAATACGAGAGACACAGTGCTCCTTTTTTTTTTTTTTTTTTTTTTTTTTTTTTCCCTCCCCCCTAATAAGACTACAGATTCCCGTGGGGAGGAGAATACCGGGGATTTGCGGTGAGGAGTAAAGCCGATGCAGTGTAAGCAGAGAGATACAGACCTCCACTAAGCTGAGCTACCCGGAATAAAAGTTGTGCCCAGTGCACATTTGGGGTCTTTCTAGTGTTCTGCCAGCAGCTCGCTGCTCTGCTTTCGGGAGCCCGGCACACCAGCACAGCAGCCTCCTCGCGCACAATCAATACATTTTGCATAACACGAGTCTCTCCCGCACGCTCACTCTGCCTTGCGCTCTCTCTCTCTCTCTTTCTCTATTTTTGTTTGTCTCTCGTAGGTGGATGGGGCATTTCTGTAAGAAATTAGCAGTGTCGAGACACAGGCTCGAAAGAGAGCCGCGTATGGCGCTAGTCGCTGCTTCCTCGGGCAGAAATCTCGCTGGAGCCCAGCACGGCAGTCTCGAGCACGCAGTTCGCTTTCAGACAGACACAGCTTTCGCCTCCTCTCCCATCTCTCCTCTATTTTCCCCCTCTCCTCTCTCTTTCTGCTCCTCGTAGAGCAGCGCTTTAATAAAGTCACATAAGTGATTGAAATTAACATAAATCATTATTAGTTATTAGGATTTGCTCTAAATTACTCCGTGAATATAACACCAAACCCCATCTGCCACTCCTGCTCTAGCGGCAATAGATTGCAGATAAAATAAATGTCCTTACCCCATTAGAATGTTCCTGTCTCTGTAGCCAAAAGCCAAACAAAAGCAATAAATACCGAGCTTTTTTCTCTCCACTATTCAGCTGTGACTGTTTTCATCAGCTCTGCCTCTAGAAAAGCTCGATAGCTGCCTGAAAATATTGCATTTTATATCACCAAAGGGCGATTAATATTGCATTAACTGTATTTAACATTTTTTAAGCGCGAGTAATCTGAAATGAGTAAGTTTCTGTTACTAAATACAGGGGATGTCAGAGCTGGTGAAAACAGCTTAAAATATCTGTATAAACAGATTATTTGTTTCGTACTTTGTATTTTTATAATGTTATGGTATAGTGTGCTCTGTTTGAAGTAGAAGAAGCCATGCTAATGGTCTGTTTAAAGTATTCTGACACTGTCTGGAGACATCCAAGTCTCTGCCTTCATTAAATGTTTATTGTCAACACTTCAGTGAAAAAAAGTCTCGTGTAAGTGAATTTCCACTGCTGGATGCTGTCAACACTTTGTTTTATTCTGATCCGCGTGTACAAAAGTTTGTATACATTATGCTGAAGTGAAGAGAGGCAGAGATTTAGTGCGCTATAATTAGTTACCAAACAAACTTTTGTTAGTAATTCGCTTTGCATAATGACCATAATCAAGGACAAAGATGTGTATATCGCCGCCTTGTCTTCTCCCGGCGCAGCCTGTACAAAGACGCGCTCATGTTGACATGCTGTCCTCTCGTCAAGGAACATCTATTTAAAATAAAAAGGGGGAAAAAAAAAAGAAAAAAAAAGAAAAAAAAAAGCCCACAGCTTTTACATATTTTAGCTCTGCCTTCCACTTTTAAGTTGTTCCCTTTCATCCGACCGAGGGATGCGCGCATGCCTCCATCCCTCCCCGGCTCCAGCGCTCAGCAGCACGAAGCCCGTTCCCATCGCTCAACCCGTTTTAGGGCGTTTTGTCTCCGCGCGGAAACAGATCTGTGCGAGCGGGAGGGTCGGGCAACTCTTCCGTTGGAGGGGACTATTTGGGAACTGGCACGAATCGATGCGAAGTTACCATTTGTCTGCAACGCAGCAGCGTCAGTTCTAGGGTTTAATTTTGATATAAAGCCTTTTCAATACTTTGCTTCTTAGACAGATTCGCTTTTTATGACATCAGATTTTTTTTTAAAGCAATCCCCCCCACCCCCGCCCCCGTTTTTAAAAATAAGTGTTTCAGAACTTTCCTCCCAGAGTCAGAGATGCTCTGGAAGAGTAAACACCGCGCGGGGGCCGGGTGGAAGTTTTGCCTTCAGGCGAACGGGAGAAAAGCAGTGCCGGGGGCAGGGAGGGCGGTGAGCACTCCACAGCCGCTCAAATAGAGGTGGAGGGGCAAAGGCGCAAAATGCGCGCTGCTGCCCTGGGGTGCTGCCCCGCCTATCCTCAGCCGGTGTTTCTCCTCCTGGAGATGGGCCCTCGGTGCAGAAGCCTCTTTCTGCGACTGCTGCTTTCTTGGTTTCTTCAAACATACGGACGTTACATCCTATTTGAAATGAACTTTTGAGCCACGGGTCCCGTCCATCCGTCCATCCGTGATCCATCCATCCATCTCTCCCTCCCTCCATTCATCCATCCATCCACCCACCCCCATTCACTCGCTGTGCCGTGGATGCCAAGAGCTCTTGCTCGCAGTTCTTTTACTTTGGCCCCATCTCTGCTCACCCGTGTATACACCCACCTCCAGTTCCACTTCCCTCCCAAACTGAGCCTCGTCCGGTTTCGGAAGAGAGGGTTGTAAAGAAGGGGGAAAAAAAAACGTTTTCCAAAAACAGATAGGGGAGGGGGAAGAAGGGAAAGGGAGGGGGGTCGTGCAACACGCCTCCCATCAAGCTGTCTTGACAACAATTACTAAAGTTTTTAATTAGCCTCTTGTTATAATTCATTTTATTAATTTTCCAAATCTCAGCGCATGAATTATTCAGGGCGGCTCCGTAATGGTGTTTGCGGCAGCGCGGCCGCAGTGGGTGCGGGCGGTGCGGGGCCGGCGGTGCGGGGCCGGGTCGGAGCCGGGCGTTCCATCAGCTCCGAAATAACGTCATTTTGCCTCTAATAATCGGGCTGTCTCGCAGGTGGGAGCGGGTTCCCACGCGGGTTGGAATTCTGCCGCCGGATCTGTTAGAATCAATTAGGCTGCTCTCCTCTTTGGAGTCAGCAGGTAAATACACAGTGAGGCTTTAAAAAACAGCGCTGCCGAACACCAAGGCGTAAATAACCGGAGGGACTGAGAATCGTTTGGGAAACGCCAGCGCAGCGCGGGGCAGCGGCGGTGCATCGAGCTCTGTGACATCGGGTCCGTCCGAGCTGCAGCAATTAGCTCTGGACAGACCTATCCCTGGCTCGGAGGAAGGGGCGCGGGTCGGGCCGTGCTGCGGGGGCTCCGTTCCTTTCTGGGGAGCGCCGGACTTGTTGAAGCGGGGGGCCGAATTAGCCTCAGTATCGCAGGAGAGCAAAAATCAATACGGCCGTGGCAGTGGGTGTCCGTTACTCATTTATGACGGCCTAATCTAAGTTGAAAGCGTAGGAGAGAGAAGTGCGGAGGAGGCACTCCGGGTGCCGGGCCGGCTTTTACGGCACCGCGGCCGGGAGGGGACGGCGGGAGGCCCCGCGCCGGGAGGGGGATTCGAACCCGCGGATCTGGGAGCGCTGCGCTCCGCGGGGCGGCGGCTGCGCCTGCGGGGGTTGAGCGGCAGCGCCCGCTCAGCAGTCGGCCTCAATTTTGTTTTGCTTTCCGGGAGCCAAAGTTTTTAGCCTCCCGAAGGCCCGTCCCTACCAACGTGCCTACACGCACTTTTCTGATTGGGATTTTATTTCCTGAGATATCTGCAGCGGGGCTTTTATTCATAAGGCCTCGTCAGTATCTCGTGGGTTTTTCTTTTTTTCTTTCTTTTTTTTTTTTTTTTTCCCTTATTTAATGATACGTTCAGATTGATCCGACAAAAGCAGAGCGTTCTGCTTTTGCACAGTTTCCTACTGTGAGAGATAGGAAACTCTGCAAAGCTTTTATTTTCACGATCTGTTTTATTCACATATTATTTCCCCTTTGTACCCGATAAGGACTGTAGCGGTTACAAAAGAAAAACAACTCCTTCACTTCTCGATACATACATTGCTCAGCACCGTATATACAAATGCGGCATCGCTTCTAACAGTGTAATTCTCTGGGGCAGGTGGGAAAAAAAATAATAAAACAAAAGGGGAAAAAAAAAAAAAAGCAAGGTTTGCAATTAATTTTATTCGTTCATTCCTGACTATCCAAAAAAAAAAAAAAATAATAATAAAAAAAATGATACCCGGTAATACTTTTCTATAAAACAATATTTTTACAAATGCGTTTATTAAAAACTCCGATGACATTTCGAGTTAACAGCGACAGAAAGAGGTCTCGATTCCGGTTTTTAAAAATACCCTCAGTGCTCCGTTTTTTGTTTTTTTTTTTTTTGTTTTTTTTTTTTTTTTTGCAACATCAACAGTTGTCCAAAATCACAGCTCTTTATTTATTTATTTATTTATTATTTTTATTTTATTTATTTTATTTTATTTCCCTTATCACACTGTTCCGAACACCACGTGTCTTCCGTTCACAGATTTACCGGCGAAATGAAAATAAAAATAAAAAAAAATAAATAATAATAATAATAATAATAAATAAAAAGAATAAAAAGAAATAAACCGAGATTTGGCTACAACGTGCTTCTTCTGCGGGAGAACCCACATCCCACATCCCACACACCCCCCACCCCCCTCCCCCCACCTTCCGCCATCCCGGCCGTTGCGCGGCGTTGCCGTCGGGTCCGCTCGGGCGCGGCGCAGCGCTGTGGGCGCGGGGGCGGTAGGTGGCATCGTCCTGCGCCATCCGTACGGCGGGCGGGCGGCCCCGTAGGCGCGTACAGCGCGAGATCAGCTCGGGATTCTCGCCTTTATGAACCCCAAACAAAAATAAAGCATTTCGTTACATCGTTCAGTGCAATTAGGCCCGTCGGAACAACGCGTCGCCTGAAACCACCCATACTTCCCTTCTCTATACATATTATTATTATTATTATTAGTTTTTTTTTTTTTTTTGCAGGTGCATAATCCTTTCCAGCGAACCGAAAAGAAATACTTCAGAAGGCTCTCTCAAATCTTCCTTTTTTTTTTTTTAACTTTGATTTATATTCTGCAGTCATAGAATAAACTCCAAGAAACACACGCAGCTAATTAATATATAGTTCATTTTATTCGGAGCACCGATTTTCACATAAGAGCTATCTCAAAGTAAGGATTTCTGGATTTAGCAGAAAAATACATCTCTCATCACTATTTTCTTTTTTGGTAGAATTACTCCCATCGGCCCACGGCCGTACCTTCAATTTAGCAGCCGTGTCTCGGAAATACTATTATCACGATTATTTTTCCAATGCACCCAATAATAACAACTATTCTGTTTCCACGTTTGTTCTATGTGTAAGTATGCTGGGACGCATCTCCCCGTTGTATTTTGGCGTACGGAAATACTTCTGATGGAAACGAAAGAAACGGAGTAAGGACACAACCAAGGAGAAAGCTCAGCAGACGCACACGGACAGCGTATTCGTGAGACATCTCAGGATCCACACGTGGTTGCAGTTTGTCACCTTTTTTGTTTGTTTGTTTGTTTGTTTGTTTTGTTTTCTGTGCATTAAAGAAAATATTTACAATCGTCTTTCTTCTCTCTCTCTCTTCCTCTCTCTCTCTTTTTTTTTTCCCTATTTTTTTTTTTAATTTTTTTCTTTCCCCCCTCTTTTAAATCTAAATACAAGAACGTGACAAGAATGTTGGTGTCCCCGGTGAAAACAGGCAGTCAGACTGTGAGATCACACCATCCACAAAGGTTCTACCAGACGCTATTCTAGTTAGTGCTCAGTTTCAGAATGCATAGAATGTTTGCGCTGCAAACAATGATACACCAAATCATAATAATTATATTAATATTAATAATCGTCGTAATAAAATAAGTAGTTAAATAAATAAATAACGCCGAAGCTCTGTCACGGCTCTCTCTGTGCCTTGTTTCCCCTTTCCCTCGTTCGGGGCGTGCACGATTTCAGGCTATTGTTTGTTTTGTTTTAAATGGGGAGGGATGGGGTGTGAGGGGGGGGGGGTTGTTTTCAGGGTTTCCTGCCTGCTCAGACGCGAACAGCCGGCCCTGCCCCTGCCCCTGCCCCGGCTCCGGCGCTCAGTTCTACCTAACGAGGTCTGATCGTTTCGTTCTATTTCACTTTTTCATTCGCGTAACGCTGCACCCTGACTATTGGTGTCAGCATCGGGATTGCCAGAATACTACCTCCTGCAATCCGGGAGGCTGTCACAGTGCAAACTGACCCCCCCCCCCCCCCACCCCACACACACACACAGAATCCATCCCCTACCCAACGGTTGTTACTCCCAGTGAACGACTTTTCAGTCCAAATTACGTTGTTCCTTTTGCCCGCAGCCCCTCGGAAACAAATGCCACTCTGCCTCCTCGCTTCCCCTCTGCACCCCACCACCCTCCCCCCCACTACCATCCGGTGCCATAGCCCCCAAACTCCTACAGGGACTCGGGGGCAGCACTCCAGGGCCGTCCCTGCCCCAACGCAGTGGGACCGGATGGGAGCGGAGGGAGGGGGCCGACAGAGCCGCGGCCGCACGGAGCTGCGCGCACCCCACGGGTGGAACCCCTACCCGCTCCTCTCCCATCCCCTCCCGCAGGCCTATCCCGCAGGGAACGGGGCCGGGGAAGGAGGGGGGGGGAGGGGGAAGGGGGTGTGCGGGGAGGGGCGAACCGCACAGAGAGGGGGAACCGCACAAAGGAGCGCGGCGGCTCTCAGGGCTCAGCACAGACAGAGCCGTGGGCAAAGCCTCGCGAAAAAGCGCATTCGAGGAAAATATAAATAAATTACTTAATAAATAAATTAATAACAAAAATAAATCCGAACCCACGAAATCCATCCCCGACCCAACCGGCCCTCCCCTCCCCACCAAAGCACCGCCGTCCTCGTCTCTCAAGCAAAGGGAAAAGGGAAAGAAACCAAAGTAATGAAAAGAGGCCCAAACCAAAGCAAACGTAGCATCGTCACCGACAGTTCCGCCCTCGGGTCGTGGCTCGGTTTTCTTTTCCTGCTGAAAGCTGGGACTCGGTGCCGGGTTCGTGGCTGCCGCGGTACCGTCGGTGCGTGGCGGTGCTGTTCCTTCTGCCGGGGCGGGAGGGGGGGTTGGGAAGGGGGCAGAGGGACGGGGCTGCGGCCCCGCGGCAGTCTGAGCCCCCCCCTCCCTTCCCCTCCTTCCTCTGGGGCCGTCCCGGCGCCTCTCGGTGCGAATCATCGACGGCGCTGCCCCGCTCCCCCCCTCCGCTCCCCGCAGTCACTCCGGCACCGTCCCTCGGTTCCCCCCGCGCCCCTCCCCGACCCCTCCCCCTAATAGGTGGCGGAAAATTTCATCCGTTTCTGCTTCTGTCTCTGGTTGCAAAACCAAACCCGCACCACGTTCTTTTTGAGGTCCAATTTCTCGGCGATGGCAGCGATCTTCTCGGAGGAGGGCCGGGGCTGGACGGCGAAGTACGCCTCCAGGGAGCGCTTCTCCGGGGCGGCGATGGAAGTCCGCTTGCGTTTCTTCTCGCCCCCGTTGAAGAGCTCGGGCTTGTTCATTTTTTCCCGCTGGGCCCCCTCGGCCTCCTCCAGCCAGGCCTGCAGGATGGGCTTGAGGGCGATCATGTTGTTGTGCGACAGCGTCAGCGACTCGAAGCGGCAGATGGTGCTCTGGCTGAGCGAGCCCACGCCCGGGATCTTCAGGTTGGCCAGCGCCGAGCCCACGTCGGCCTGGGTCACCCCCAGCTTGATGCGGCGCTGCTTGAAGCGCTCGGCGAAGGCCTCCAGCTCCCGCGGGTCCGTGTCCGAGTCGCAGATGGAGGCCAGCCCCGCCGCCCCCACCACGGCCGCCGCCGAGGCCACCTGCCCCGCCGCGCCGTGGTGCGCGGCCACCAGCCCCGGGTGCGGCAGCCCCGACGGCATGTTCATGGCGGCCGGGTGCGAGAGGTGGCCCAGGCCGTGCATGTGCGGGTGCGGGTGCGCCGAGCTGGAGATGAGGCCGCCGCCTCCGCCGCCCCCTCCGCCGCCGCCCCCTCCGCCGCCTCCCCCGCCGCCTCCGCCGCCCGCCCCGTCGTGGCCGCCGCCGCCGCCTCCTCCGCCGGCGCCGCCGGGCATGAGCGCCAGGGAGGGCGAGGTGATGTGCTCCAGGAGGTCGCCGGGCTCCAGCGCCTGGTGGTGGTGGTGGTGGTGGTGGTGGTGGTGCGCCAGGGGCACGGTGGAGGTGGAGGTGCAGGGGACGCTGTTCATGGTGTGGTATGTGGCGTCCGGCTTGAAGGGGTGGCTCTTGCCCTGCGACACGGCGATGTCGACGGCGGCCAAAGCTTCGGCCCGAGCCAGCAGCGTCTCATCGAGGCTGGCGAAGAGGTTGCTCTGCAGCTGCGGGGACACAGAACAGAGCGGGGGCGGCGGGGGGCCGGGGAGAGGCGGCGGGGGAAGGGGGAAGGGGCGACAGAGAGGGGACAGAGGGCGGAACGGTGGGGAGGAATGCGGCGAGGGGGGAGCCGAGGACGGAGCAGAGAGGGGAACGGGGTGGACGGGGTGCGAGGGGAAGAAATAAATGCGAAAAACAAGGGGGGAAGAGGAAGGAGAGAAAGGAGAAGAAACGGATCTGTAACTCTCGGCCAGGAACGGTGCCACGCACGCACCGCGCGCTCCCTCGCAGAGGCCGAGTGATAGAAAGGAACGCGGAGCGCGGCTGAACTCGGAGCGCCGCGCGAACGCCGCTTTCAAAAAAGATCACAGCGCTCCGATGATTGCAGGGGAAGACATGAAAAAAACATTAAGCACCGCTTGTCAGAATGTGCCTCGCAGCGGTTTTTTTATTAATGCACATACACAGACATGCAGCAACCAGGAGAGAGAGGGGAACAGAGGGGGTGGGGGGGTTGGGGGGGGGGGAGAGAAAGAGAGAGAGAAGGAAGGAAGGAGAGAAATAAGGAAGGAGAGAAAGAAGAGAGGAGAGAAAGAAGAGAGGAGAGAAGAAGGCGAGGGGAGCCGGAGCCGCCCGTCCCTTACCGGCGGCGTTGGCAGACACGCTCTCCGGATCGCCTCCGAGCTGGAGTGCAGCGAGGGGTACTTGTGCTCAGGTAGGGTGGGATGCATGGCAAAATGCGGCTGCTTGCTGTTCATCGACATCATCTTGAAGGCTTGGCATGTAAATCCACAAACACTCCTCAAGTAGGGCGAAAAGTGCTCTCCGGCGCTCTGCCCTCTCCCTCCCGCCGGAGGCAGCCGCCCGGGGCCGGGCCGGGCTGCGCTGGGCTGGGCGGGCGGTGAGGCTCCCTCCGGCCCCCGCCGCTCACTCCGCTGCCTGCCGCTGCCCGGCGCCGGGCGCGCTGCGCTGCGCTCTGCGCGCACCTGAGCCCCGCATCCCGTGGCTACAGCCGGGCGGGCTCTCGCGAGAGCGCGGCTGCTGCGGCTTTGACAGGCATCAGCTGTCTCCCCCCCTTCCTCCTCCTCCTCCTCCTCCTCCTTCTCCTCCTCCTCCTCCTCCTCCTCCTCCTCCTCCTCTCCCGCCTCCCCGCTCCGCACCTCCCGCAGCGCACACGGATCGCCGGGGCAGGCGCGGGGCGGCTCTCAGAGCGGCCGCACCTGTGGCTGTCCCGGCCCCGCGCTGTCCCGCCGATGTCCGCCCGTCCGTGGCCGAGGTCCGTGCGGAGACCCCCCCTCCCTTCGGCCTCGCCCCGTTACCTCCCCGTTATTAGCGGCTTCCTCCAGAATAACCGCGGCGACGGACACCGGTTTGAGGCACTCGGGCTATTGGTTCCCAAGCAGTTCTTCCCCCCACCTTCCCTGCCATAGTCTACTGGAATTGTGCATTTCCCTTCCGCTCCCGAGCGGGGAAACCAAAGTTTGCTCTGCGTGGTCTGAGACAATCACCAACGGAATTGATAATTCTTCCTTTCCTTCTTTCTTCCTTTCCTTCTTTCTTCCTCCTTCCCTTTTTCCTCTTTTCTTTTTTTTTGTCTTTCCCTCCCTTTTCTTTTTCCCACTCTTTTCCTTCCTTCCTTCCTTCCTTCCTTCCTTCCTTCCTTCCTTCCTTCCTTCCTTCCTTCCTTCCTTCCTTCCTTCCTTCCTTCCTTCCTTCCTTCCTTCCTTCCTTCCTTCCTTCCTTCCTTCCTTCCTTCCTTCCTTCCTTCCTTCCTTCCTTCCTTCCTTCCTTCCTTCCTTCCTTCCTTCCTTCCTTCCTTCCTTCCTTCCTTCCTTCCTTCCTTCCTTCCTTCCTTCCTTCCTTCCTTCCCTCCCTCCCTCCCTCCCTCCCTCCCTCCCTTCTTTTTCTCTTTTTTCCCCTTCTTTTTTTTCCTTTTTCCTTTTCCCCCCTTCCCGTTTCCAATTTATTTCCTTTCTTTCTCTCTTCCTTTTCCCTCCCCTCTTCTTCTCTCTTCCCATCTCTTCCTCTCCCATTTGCCACAGGGACGTTGATTCCCTCTCACACAGTTCCAAACTGAATAAAAAGGAGAAGTGCTTTGGGGAACGAATCCTTCCTTCCTTCCTTTGCTCCTCTCTCCCTCCGTGGATCGTCGAATACTTTTGCATCCAAATGAAACACTTCAGGAGGGACAGTGGAGTTAGGAACCCGCGGCTGCTCTGTGAATGCTATCTGGGGCTATTGCCCTGTTTTAGAGCGGTTTTTCCCTTTTAGCTTCCTTATGGACTCGAAGATCCTCGGAGGCAAAGCTGAGGACGGTCCTCGGAGCACCCGGGGACGGCTCTGCCCCTCCGGAACGCGGTGACGAGGGGCACAGGGCAGACCGAGAGGAGCTCGCAGCCGTCCCGGTGAGCCCTTCCGCAGCCCCCCCCGCGGCCAGGAGGGAACGAGCACGGGCTGCAGGGAGGGGGGGCTCCGGCACTGATGCTGCTCCGGGACCCCCGCTCGGGGATGAACGATGTGCCATCGAGACACCGCTGAGGCGGGGATGGGCTCTCTCGATTTACAGACTCCCTCCCCCCCTCGGGTCGCAGCGGGACCCCTGCTCGCCCCCTCGGGCTTCGGGGTTGGGGCCGGGCGCTGCCACCGCCGCTGTCGCAGCGTTGGGGGCTTGGTACCAACTTCTTCCCTGCCAGATCTTAAACAGTGCGGGAGGGAAAGTCAGAGGGCAAGGGGAAGCGGGGGGGTTGCTCTATGTTATGAGTTCAGACAGCGCTTGCTCTGTCTCCTCGGCACTTGAAGCCCTAGAGGGAAAACTTTCCTTGGGAGACCTCTGTCATTATTACTATTTCCTAAGCGCTAACGTGGAGCAACGTTTTATATGTCATTCTCTAGATCCTCCCCGTGTCCGTTCCTCGGGGGCCCGACCCAGCCCCGTGCTGATGGGCATAGCCCGGGCGCCGAGCTGGGGGGATGGCTGCACTGCGGCCCTGACATGGTGGGCCGGGGGGACATAGAGACACATATAGAGACAAATGCATGCCTACATATACATGCACATCTATACACACATATATACACACACATATGTGCAGATTTACATAGACACACGTACGCACATATAGACACACATATACACGCATATATATACATATACACGCATATACACACATATATACACATAATGCAGTTATGTGTCTCCCGGAGATTTCTCTGGCTTCTGACGCAGGAAATGGGCACATCTCCCCGATGGGCTGTGCTGCCCACCTCGAGAAGGTACCAAAGCAGCCCCTTATGGCCACAGTGAAGCCATTGTAAATTAATCGCTGTAATGCATTGTGTTTGGGATTCCTCTTTAGGATTCCCCGAAGACGGCCGGATGGTTGGACTGGACAGAATTAGCAGTCTTTTTCAACCTTAATGATTACATGATTCTATCAGTGTAAGGATATTAGGAACTAAGTATCCGCGCCTGACCACAGATTGCCATACATCCCGACTTTTACACGGAGTCACCGTGAGGCTCACAGGACCCCTCTCTGACCCTCCCTACTCAGCATTGCTTTGTGGCAGTGTTTTCCTGCCCCGTGTATCAGAGGGAGCTCGAACAGTACGCCTCAGCACCGTCCAAAGAAAGTCAATACCCCACTCAGTGCCAGCTGAGTTCCCCCTTTCTAACGGGGAAATGAACTCAGCTGTTTTCCCTTTAGATGGCAAAAAACCAACCTTCGGAAGTGAAAAGAAAAAAAAAAAAAAAAGTAATAACCCTTTGGGTGAATGCACAAAAAGTATTTCCATGTCCTAATGAAGACTTTCCCTACATCAGCAAAGACCCGCTAATTACTGCGGTGCGCGCTGCAATCACCGCGGCCGCAGCCAAAGTGTAGAACGGTGTCCTATGAAAAATTGAAACGCGCCGCGCTGCTGGGCGTCCCGGGGCGGTCCGCCGCGTCTCTGTTGGGAAAGTTGCGGAGAGGTCCGCAGGAAAGCACCGCTCTGCTGATGGCAAAGTTTCTCCTCGGTGCTTCTTGCAAGCGAGAAGCGCCCCCGGCACCGCACTCCTCAGCCCACGGCCGCTCTCGGTCCCCGGGGGACGCCGGGGGCTTCGGGGGGCCCCGTCCCGCCGTGCTCGGAGCGGGCACGGAGCCGTCTCTCCCCGCCCTCCCAACCCCCCCGACTCGAATCCGAGCACGTAGCGAGGGGCTGGGAAGCGGTTGCCTTGTCATGTAACACATTGCCCTGATTTATTATAAAATTTTAACGAAATCATGCATATTTTAACAGCCTTTAATCACTGCATGAAAATTTAATTCATGAACTGTAGCGCGTTTAAATAAATGAAGTGTTAATTCATTAGGATTAATTAATTTGTTAAAGGATTGTGTGCAAGGTTAAGGTGGGAGAAAAACTCTTTGTTGGTTTCGCGTCTTAATCACCGGGGTTTGTTAACAGAGACGGGGAAAAACGTACGGCGGAGGGGGCGATGCTGCGTGCGGGGCGGGGGAGCCCGGGCAGGGCAGCACCCAGCGCGGGGAGGGACCCGCCGGGCCCGGGCGTTGTCCATGGGGTTCGAAGGAGCCCGGCGGGGCCGGAGGGGGCAGCCCCGAGCCCGGCGGCAGCGCTTCCCTCCCGAAATGCCTCCTATCATTTGCGTTGGGGTGAGCGCCCCGGCGGTGCTTCCAGGACGGAGGCCCGGGAAAGGGACAGGGACCATTCTTATCCGGGACGGGTCTTCTGGATCCCGTTTGGCACATGGTGGCTGGGCTGAAGAACAGGGGGTGCTGTCCGAGGTCTTGACAGCACCGATTTGGCTTTCTTGAAAAGCAGAATGCAGACAGCAACCCCCTAATCTGCATGGGTATTAGAGACAGCACTCTCTTACCAAGAAAAGCTGAAAACATAGTAAATTTTTTTTTTTTTTTTTCCATCCCAGAGTCATCCTCCTCTGCTACAGCCATGACAGCTGAGGCACAGGCACGCTGTCCCCTCCACCTGCTCTTCTTGGCTTTCTGCCCTTCAGCTGATGGAGGTGGCTAGACCATGGCTTGATCTTGGGCCACAAAGATGGGAGACATGGCATTCTTCAGATCAGGCCCCACAGGCACAGGAGTGTTCTTCCCTGGATCCCAGCCTACAGCTTGCCACAGAGATACCAGGCTGCAAGGGACTAAGGACAAGCCCTGGGTGAACAGCTGGAGGGGATCACCCATCACCAGGTTGCCCAGAGAAGCCGTGGATGCCCCATCCCTGGAAGCGTTCAAGGCCAGACTGGATGGGGCCCTGGGCAGTTTGATCTGATTGGTGGCAGCCACTAGATTGGAGCTCAATGATCTTTAAGATCCTGTTCAACCAAAGCCATTCTGTGATTCTGTGATCACCTTTGGCTGCAGGTGCTCTTTGGAATAACCCTGAGTGCCCATACCCAGTTACCTTAGTGCCCCTTTTCTTCTCTTCCAAGCCTGGAAAAGGGAGAAGACTGAGTATACTCACGTGGTGCCATTCCACACCAAAAGCAGCAAGGAGGGAGCGTTGTCTTCACATTTTGCAACACATTTACCTAAGCCAGAGTACGGAGGAGGTGTGCAAAGGTTTTTTTTTCAAGCCTATGGCTGATGAGAGGCAGCAACAACACACTCAACTGCTGCCCAAGAATTTATATCATTTAGTTGACCCAAATTGCCTTTAAATTAAATTTGTCAAGACAGACAACTGTAAAATGAAGAAGTGGGATGCAAGTGAGCACACCTTGTATTGTGTATACAAGACACACACTCCTCTCCTCCCTCTTTTTTTTTTTTTTTTGAGATATTTTAAAAAGTGCCAACAAAACACAGAAAAAATCATACAGAGACTCAATCAGTATTTGGTGCTGATGGGTAGAGCCACTGCAGCAGCTTTTCATAGACGGAGGCAAGGGCGAGTGGTTGGGGGCTCTCACAAGGCCTTCATGGAATCGTGGGGGAACAGGCCACTTTCCAGACAGCCTGTAGGTAAATCTGCCTGCCAAGAAGTGAAAATTCGACGCTTGCGTTCTTGCTCTTGAGTGTAACCCAACAGATTCCACTGGCAATGAACTGAGGCTGGTAGCAATCTCACTCCCCTGTACTATCAGTACCCTGGAGAGCGTTCTTCTATTTTAAAGCCTGCAAGTTGCTTGGTATTTAGTACAGTAAGTATAATTACATTAAGTAAAAATTTTACAAGGTATTTAATATCATTAGACATCATCACTTTGAAAAATCTACTGTCTTAATCAAAATTGTAATAGTTAAGTTTTAGATCTTGTATATTCCAAGTCTACATTACTAGATAACTACATAACTACATAACTGCCATAAAAAATTAACAGCGATGAACTCGTGTGTAGGCTCTTTTACTCAGAGAACATGGTAAGTACAGCAAGAAATTAAGGAAGCACAGCACTGACAGAATGCAACCTAGATAAGTGAAACTCCACATATGGCTAACAAATTTGTAACTGAAGAAACCCTATTAAAATTTTTAAACTGAAAGAGGGCAGATTTAGACTGGATGCAAGGAAGAAATGTTTTACACTGAGGGTTGCCCAGAGAAGCAGTGGATGCCCCATCAAAGTCAGATTGGAGGAGGCTCTGAGCAATTTGATCCAGTGAAAGGTGCCCCTGCTCATGACAAGGGGGATCAAACTGGATGAAGTTCGAGGGTCCCCTACAATTCAACCCAACTCATGCTATAATGACATGTAAATATATTTTTTAAGTTGTTATGGCATCATTTACTCCTCCAAACTTTAAGCCAAAAGGAATACAACCTACATTAACTAAATAAATGCAGAATCTTGGAATCAGAGTCTGGAGTACCTCCCCTACGAAGACAGGCTGAGGGAGCTGGGCTTGTTCAGTTTGGAGAAGACTATATAGAGTGACCTCATTGCAGCCTTCCAGTATCTAAAAGGGGAATCAACTTTTTACAAGGGTAGACAGTGATAGGATATGAGAGAATGGTTTTAAGCTCGAGGAGGGAAGGTTTAGATAGGATGTCAGGGGGAAGTTCTTTACAGAGGGAGTGGTGAGGTGCTGGAACAGGCTGCCCAGAGAGGCTGTGGATGCTCAGTCCCTGGAGATGTTGAAGAACAGGTTGGATGGGGCCCTGGGTAGCCCAGATCTGGAGGGTGGTGGCCCTGGCTGTGGCAGGGGATTGGAACTTGATGATCCTTGGGGTCCCTTCCAACCCAAGCCATTCTATGATTCTATGAATCTACAGCTGGGTGGCTGTTTTAATGGCACTCAAAAGAAATGAACAATTGAACAAGGCAAGACTAAAATACAGTAATTCAGGCTGTTTCAGCTTTCAAAGTCACAAAACATAAACTCTTACTTACAGCACTGGATGCAATCACAGCCTACTTACTGTATTTGTAGTTGAGATGTGAGAGTAAGAGAAAGCTTGTAAAAGGGCTACTACACCTAAATACACCATCTCTTGTCACAATGTAGGAGGTCACCAGCCCCAAGAAGGTGGAAGCCCAGCACTTGCCTTGAAACATCTTTTTGATCATGCTTGAGAACAAGACACAAAGTGTATGATCTTGACCTTCAGCATTTTTTCTAAACTTAGGCTCTCTTTTTTCTCTTTATCCAAGCAAAGTTCATACTGAAGGGCAAACCTGTAGGATGCATTCCTTTCCAATGAGCTAAGAAATAGCACCAGAAAACCTTTATTGAAACTTGGTTTAATGTACAAAATATCAGTTGTATTCACGTTTTTATCACTGAAAACTACTTGTGTATCGGAAGTGTACTGGAGTAAGCTCACAAATACATCTCCACTAACCAAAATGAACCAATACAGTGGCCTTAACACTTAATTTGATTGCTCAGCAATATGAGGATATTTTAAAAAGGTATTTGAGACACCCTCATCTCTTCTCTGAAAGGGTTAAACCAAGGCTGCATTTTTTGACTTAGTAAAACTACTCAAAGCAAGCAGCAGCTCATGTTAAGATAGTCTACTAAGGTTGCTCTTTTAGTTCCAAAAATCAAAAATGAAAGAAACTTCAGGTGGCTTACTGAAAATAGCAGAGGGAAGCACAGTGTCATACTACACGTCACCATGACAGGGGACTCACATGTATGGCCCAAACAATGATTTTTTTGAAGTAGTTTTTGGAAAGAAGGAAAAAAAATCTAGAATGAACATACCAACGTAATTCGTATTGAAACTGCTTAACTTTGTGAAAGATGAGCCAGACAGAGTCTGTTGAAATTTTCCAGGTGACTATCACTCTCTTCAAGGGGACAAAAGGCAGCGTATGGATTTTTCATATAATGTGTATTGACGAATCAAGGATTTCTGTTTGTAAAAAAATGCCATCAGAGGCCTATGCAGAAAGAAAAATGGAGTCTTACAATTAAATGCGCCCTTCAAAAAAATTTAAGCAATCCACCACCACCTCCCCACAAAAAAAAAAACCAACAAAAAAACAAAAACAAAACAACAACAACAAACCCTTAAAACACAATAATGCAAAGAAACCAATTTTGCTCTGCTGCTTAATTAGGTCTCCTGCCTGTAGTAGGCCATCACATTATGTTGACCTATGCAATACTTTATGGAAGAGTCACCTCCAGAGAGGCTGAAAGCCATTTCCATCAACCGTATTGATGCTGACACTAGAATGGTAATACATCTAACAAGGAGGAGAAAGGGAGATTTTATTTTTTGTGAACAAGCTTACATTTATGTTTAACAGAATTCAGATACTTCTTCCAAATTATGGAAAAAAAAAAAAAAGTTTCCTAATTCTTTTTTTTTTCTTTTTGCTAATCCTACATTTGAGAGACAACATCAAGGATTACAGTGCTTATAACATGTTTTATTCAATTCACATAGAAAAGCATGCAGTATTAATGTAAAATGGTACAGTATTAATGTAAAATGTTCAGTGCACATTAGATAAACAAGTCATTAGCATACAAACCCATTTTTATGGTCTACGCAGGCATACTGAGCACATTTAGAATAACAACGCTTTTTGGGAACTAAATTAAAAATTGTGCTTAACTTCAAAAAAATACAAGCCACGTTTGCAGTGTTAAAGAAGCAATGTTTTCTAACTGAACTAGTGTAACCCTGAAAAGAAAAAGGCTGCTACCTTACACCTACTTAAAACAAGACTTCTGGTACAGTACAGTGCCATGAAACAATCTAAGCAGCAAGATTTCCTCTTGGAGGCAAGTTTTATGGCAAAACTGACATTGTTTTATAGCAATTTCATGAATCCATAGGATATATAGCCAGTAGCTGCCTTGCGCGCACAAAAAGTAATCTTCAGGAAAGGAAAATGTAACCTTTAAAGCAAGTTCTTACATAAATGACTGGTTTGACAAGATCACTTAAAATTGTCCTGCTCATGGGAGCCATTCACTGTGCTAGCAACTGGAAGATCATGAAACTTGAAAATTCAGAAAAAAAAAAAAAAAAACACGCCATAAAAATTCCAAGTAAACAAAATGTCCAGCCAAAGAAGAGAATCTGGAATGGTTCTTCCCATCTGGAATGGTTCTTTCCTAGGAAAGTTTGTAATGGGCAAGAGAATGTTCAGTTTTCACTCAGTCGGAAGAAAGCAGGATCAGACTCCATGGAAATCATTAAAAAAAGAAAGTTCACTTGGTAAATATTA
This sequence comes from Gallus gallus, assembly GCF_016699485.2. Classification (NCBI taxonomy): domain Eukaryota; kingdom Metazoa; phylum Chordata; class Aves; order Galliformes; family Phasianidae; genus Gallus; species Gallus gallus. The sequence continues at coordinate 153,480,921 of NC_052532.1, read as the reverse complement.
AACATTTGCAGACTGATGACTTTAAGCCACATTTGATTTCCACACAGAATCAGTTTTTGGTAGTTTTTGATGGACTAGCACTGGAAATGCTGCTCTGAATTTTCCTCTTGGTCGACTGACTGACATTTTTATTTTTCTTTTCAGCAATAAAGGAAGGCACCCAAGGAGGATTAAGTGGATTGTGCAGGTCAGATGACATCTTTAAAAAGCATGATCCAAACTTTTGTTCTTCAAACAGCCTCTGTGAGTTACTGAATAGCAGGCTCTGGGAAAACTCTCTTTGAAATAAACAGTTTGGAGGTTTGATTTCACTAGCTACTACATTTTGGCCTGTAAATAGTGGAAAGTGGTCATTCACATCTAGTCTAGATGGGGATAGGATGGAAAACATGGCAGGTTTCCATCCAGTTCTGTCAACTGATAGATCTCTTGTTTCTGAGCACTTCATGCTCTGTTCTTCATTCATCCCTTCCAGTTTCTTCTCAGTTTCATCCAGAAGCTTAGAGGCCTCTGTTGACTTCGAAGAATTATCAAGATCAGAGGACTTAAAATTATAGCATGGACTCTTGCTATTGTCTGATTCAGACATCATCGAGTCCAACTCAGAAATTTTATCAAGGTAGGCAGCATCCATAGATGCCTCACTGGAGGTTCTTGTGCGATTCATTTCTGAAGAGCAGAGAGTATGTAACCTTTTAGGCAAGCATGAACTTGTTTTATCACTGGACTTTGCTGATGTTTCATCTGACTGACCAGCTGCTGAATTTTGCGCTGATTCATCAAAATCTAAGTTCTCCGTGAAACTAGTTGGGCAAGTGCCCCAAAAACCTGATTTTCCCACAGAAAAGCAATTTAGCTTCTTTCCACTGCTTGTGCTGTGTTCTTGAGAATCTTTGCTGCAGTCATCTGAAGTGTCACAAAACTCTTCAAATTTCAGCTTCCTCAAGAATGTTGACGTCTTCTCTGTGTTTTCTTTTCCATCAGGAGTGTTCAACTGAAGGCGACTAAGAGACAGAAAAGGAGTGCATGGTGCTGGAAGATCATAAAGTTCCTCATCCTTATACGGGGTACATTCCTCAATTTTATTCCACTGCTGCTCTAAGCAAGTATCCATACTTGTACTATTTTCATCCAGATGGACTCCCTGACATCCTGGAAATAATTCTTTCTTTGGGATACTCTGGGTGTTTGAACCTTTTGAACCATCCTGACTCAAAGAGCTTGAACATGTTCCACTATCTGCTAGCTGTTCAAGACTGTCAGGACTGTGACTGGTAGTCACAACTTTCTTCTCCTCAGCCTGGGTTTTCAAACATGTAGTATCTTCATTGCTTTCAGTTCCTTTAGCATCTGCAGAAAGTGCTTGCTCACTAACAGCACTTATGGTCCGAGTTCCTTCACCTGCACTTTTCAGCTGTAAAAGCTGACACTCCATTTCCTCTATATACTTATCACTTCTTTCCAGTGCCTTTTTTAGACGGTTCATTTCACGTTCGCTTTGTTCTACTTTGGACTGAAGCGCAGCTATGGTAAACCTACCAAACCTGCAAGAAAAAGAAGAAAAAAAAACATTAAGTGGGAAAAAGACATGGTGCTTTTCTGTTGTGTTTATTTGAAAACAAAAGCAACAGCTTCAGTTCTCATCTAATCGCAAAACCAAATAAATACATCAGACTATGTAATGTATCAGTTGCAGTGAATACCTGAGAAGCCAGAATTAAACTATTAGTGGTAGTAAGGTAATAACAAGCAGATTACCCTTCCAGGGGCTGGTTCCATCAATTCAACTCAAATATGCATGAAGAATTATCCCCTAAAACAATGGCAAAGATTTATGATAACATTTGAACAGTGGTCCACATCTTGAAATATTTACATTCAATCATTTTCCTGCAGTACAGCAGTGTTTTACAATACAATTCCTACACAATGTCACCTTGTCAAATACAAAACGCAGATATAAAATTCAGGAATTGCACTATTCCTTTGAGGTGGTTTAAATACTTATGCAGAACATTTCAATTACGTTCTTGTTAGATATACAGCTTCTCCTCAGCCATTGCATGGATGGTACTTCTGCTTTCGTCAGAGCTATTTTGTTTTTTTCTTGAAATTTTACAACTGGAACAATCTAATTTCTTCCTCAACTTCAGTATAAAAGAAGTGCCACTTGTCATTTGTTAAGACTGTGTGTTTGTGGGGCTCCCAGCTTGAGCACATTTTGAACTGCAAGGATACAGACCTATCTTTCCCCCCATCCTCCACCAGCTTTCAAGCCTGACCTTCCCCAGAGGGCAGGTGAAGTTTTCAGCTATATGCCCTGACAAATTCTAACCTGTCACTGACAGGTGGGCACCAGGGAATTTCAAGCTCCATCCAAGACTTTCAATTTACCGAAAGGTAAAACAATTAAAGTTCTGGTATTATTAGGAGGTGGAAAGGACCGACAGCCACCCTAAAACTCTGCCACACATAGTTTTATATCACAAGTAAATGACAATTTTGTATTTTGGCTTATCATTCACTTTCTGCCTTGTTGATCCATGTTAGAGCACAACTTTATATTCACTCTTCCAGCACAAAGACTGTTTCCACCTCATTTCTTTGTCTGTCTGCACCTCCTCTGGAATCATTCAGCCACAGGGAATTCCCACTCCATTTTCCCCACAAACTTCCTAATTCCACTTTCTTACCCCTTCATAAAACACTCTCACTGTAGCCTTTAGATCAACAACATACGAATCTGTGGCCCATGATTATGCTGGTGAAATACCCGTAAATCCTAGCATGCATTTTCATCAAGGAACTAAACTCAGTATTAAGCAGCAGGAGACTGTTCTGTGCTGACAACTGCAGGGCAGTCACACCAAAAGTGGGAGAAAGGAATAAGGGGCATCACAAGCCCTGAACGAGTTGGGCATGAGTTACCTGATCTATTGATGTATTTCACCATTCAGTTACTTCTGCATATTTAAAGGACTTAACAGTAGTAAAGACTGCATCACAGTCTACATAAATTCTTTCACAGAATTGCTACTAGACCACTTTTAAAATCAAAGCAGTCTAAATTCCACGTAGTTTTGATATTACTCAGTGCTGTGTAGATATAGAAGTGCGAGGTAGCAGTTCACTGTTTAGAATAAGAATGTTGACATGGTAAGAATTTTTCTGCCAAAGCAACTCACTTGGCAGAAATTCGTATCAAGGAACCTACCACAAATAAGCTCCAGCCAATTACCACTGTCTTCTCAAAAATGAAAGTAGCTCTTCTGCTCATGCTAGGTGTAACGAGTTTTCTGATTTAACTGTAGCAGTTTTTCCATTTCTGGTTTCATTCGAAGGGGAAATGGGAGAAAAATGGTACAAGACTTCCTCCCGCCTCCATATGAAACCAGATAAAAACAGTACCACAGAGAGTTCAGCAACGTTTTATTTATATTCTCAGGTGAAGAGGAGGTTACAATGAAATAAGCATCCTCACATGCAACACATTTTGCTTTATTTCCCCTTTCAGTAAAAAGAACTCAGATTTTGATTTAAAGCATTGAGATAGCCTCTACAGCATGGCAGAGTCCAAGCAACATCCAGAAGTATTTATTTCGCCTTTCTCTAACAGATTTTCTCATGCAGCCTTACAGAAATCAACTCTATATACTGCTTAATAAAGGATACAAAAATACATCATTAGTTTAAGAGCCAAGTGAGAGACAGGGAAAAATTATCATGCAGAATAAGCAGGATTTTCTGGGGTCTGCTGTAACACATACTTTGACATAAAAATTAAACATGTTTACACTTATATGCATACCTGGCAACTCCTTTTTAATGGAAGAATGGTGTAGTATGTTTATTTAATGCAAACAGCATTAGTGACAGCCTGAGATTTGCTTATGAAGAGGAAGCTCTGTACTCTCAAGTGCAACTTTTATAACAAGTGTCTTCAGGTTAAAAAAAATACAGTATGCTGTTCAAAGCCAAATAGCATCACTAATATGTTAATTGTTGTAGAGGGATGTGCTTGGGAATTTTAGTTTTAAGAAATGGAGCATCAGACATACTGAATACAAACCTCTGCAGTTAAACACCGAAGTAGTAGATGCCTTCTTGCTCCTGTTTAGAGACTTGAATTCATGTATTTCCCAAATTTTTCAAGGGCATGGATTTTTTTAAGAGCCACATTACAATGCACATATTTAAACCAACAACTCCAGACTAGTGGATGACAGAGGTATTCTAGTAACTGATTCAGCAGATTGGCCCACAGCTTAGAAGACATATTTTGCCTAAGGAAGCCAGAACCCTCCCCATCTCCTTAATCAAACCAATCTAAGCAATTTCCTCTTCTTTTCTCCTCAGATGTATACTGAGCTGTGCCATAGCCCAAGCTGTACCTTGGTGATGATAACAACATACAGAACAGTTACACGAAAATAAATGAAAATTTGGCCTGACACTTTTGATAAATTATCTTCCCCAAAAGTATCAGAATCATGTCACAGTTGGGAAAAAGGTAAGACATCCATCAGTAGAAGTTCAGGTATTCAACACACATGACAATGAGTCCTTTCCACTTTCTCCTGCATGGACCAAGCATTTTCAGTGCTGGGGCTTGTTTTTTAGTAGTATCTCTTAAAACAGTCCCTTCGTATCTCATTACATTTGTTTCAAGCACATCCTTTCGATAAAAAACTGAAAGACCAGAAAAGCTAACAGTCATTCAGAGTAAATAAAGACATTTCAGTAAGAATTTAGACCTTCCAAAATTGGCATCTAGTGATATTTTAGACAGCCAAAAGTCTTTGAAGTAACTGCTGGCCTCCAGTTATCTCTCTGAAGGACTGAGATTTTTCTATAGGTCCTGCATCACAACTGCCAGCCATGGACAGATGTACTGGAGCTGCTTAATGTCTGAAGTAACACTGGATGTCTAGATGACCACCTAAACCCTGTATTTCAGGACCTTTCCTCAGTCAGTCTTCCCCTAAAAGCATTTTAACTTAACTTGACACCATCAATAAGAAAGTTAGCAGTTTGCCCATCTACAGTGAACAAGAACTAACATAGTTAGAGTATTTGAGCAACTGCCCTTCATTATCTCAAAGCTGTTCCCTTTATTAAACTTGAATGCTCCTGAAGATATCAATTTAGGAACAGTTTGCAAACTTTAGTAGTCTCTCTCCTTACAAAAGATAGAATTTCTTCAGTTGTTTTTTCTCCCCATATCTATAAGTTCTGTGAATTGAACTCTAAAGTCTTATTTGCGCATATCAGTGACCATTGACCATTGCAGGCCTGTCCAGTTTAGCCCTTAACTATGGAAGGCCAACTGCAGCAACATCTTGACAACATCCCAGGTTATATGCAATCTCCTTAAAGCAGTGTGTAATATTTATACAGGCGAGTTAGAAACAAGCAAACAGTTACAGCAAGCAAACACTAGGAAAAGAGAGAGACCTCAAGTATCTTTTTCTATTTCAGATCTTAAACTAGAAAAATGCATCAACAATAGAATTTGGTTCAACTGAACAAAAAGCCCTGGGTATCGTCCACTATTGCTTTCATTTTGCAGGAAAGACTGGCTCACAGAAGAAGGTAGGCAACATCTCCTTTAAGGAAGCATGAGAAACACTTGCTATAACTTATTTCCTAAGCTTATAGAGGAACAAGTTCTTTGAAAACAGCCACTCCTCCGGGACAGCCAGCTTGCTGGGAGATTGAGAAAGTAGCCCAGCTTTCTATTCAAGAAGACAGCTGCACCCTGGATGCAGATTACTAGAAGCCTATTGGTAGGCTCAGTTACATACGAGCTGAATTGAATAGCCTGGCATGAGTGGAAATATTTGAACTGAATAAAAAGTAAACATTAAACAAAATGATCTAAGAAGTCAAAAGCCTTAGATTTCAGCGAGCAGATACCCAAAGTCACAAACCTAGACAAGATAAACAATAAATCTGGGTAAGAGTTAAAAAAAAAAAAAAATCAACCAAAATAGAACAAAACAAAACAAAAAAAAAACCCAGCAGATAATGCAACAATTTTCAGCACGTTTTCCATACTGGGATTTTAACTGGCAGAAGAAATTAAATATTTAGGAAAAAGAATCCTAGGAAGCCTAAGAGTCTGATACAAGCTAATTTGAATCTAACCATTCATAAAATGCACTGTACCCTGGAGCAGATGGACTTGCTGGTTATTTTCCTTCAGGTAAAAAGCAAACATTCCTTTGCCAAAAATGCTTTTAGATTCCACTGTGCTTTGCCAATTGACCTAACAGTCTTCTATTTTAAGTAGAGTTGGAAGTAGCAGGGCTTCATCATCCTCCAAACTTAAGTTTTAGTTTTCATATTCTGTACCACTTTATACCAGAAAAACAAGTGACAAAAAATCCTTGGGAGAAAGAACAAGTAAAGAGCAAGCAAGCAACCACCAAACAGTCTGACTTGCCTGAGAAGTGGGTGACCAACAGAGGTCTCTGATAAGAATCAGATCAAGAAACTTAGCTCTATTGCTTTTCAGGTTTATATTCCAGCTATGAAATGGTTTGGCGAAAGTCTCTGCACCTTCCCATCTGTTTTGTTCAAAAATTAAATTCTGGGTCTGAGAATTTATTAGCAAAAGTATTTCAGAAACAGAAAACAAAATAAAACAAAAAACCAAACTGAATCAACAAACATACTCCAAAATTTTGTAAAAATATGCCATTGCTGCATTTTTCAGTAGGTTGTAATGGATACGATCAAAGAAAAAACAACTCAAGATTAAGATAAAAGGAACGATCTCTGCTGATCACTGAAGAAGGCTAACTATTTTTCTTGTGATGTCAGATGTAGAGCTTATGTTAAAAAGGGATCATTCATTTGCTATCAGTGTTTCCTGTGCTATAAAGCAAAGCCTATTCAAATGATTTTAGTTGCAATATTTAGCTTCGGCATTATTAAGCTGTATTGTATCTGGGTCAAGGGGACTGAATAATGACAGATCCTTTCCCAAACAATTCGATTCAAATTTTAGTTAGTTAGTTAGCTAGCGGATTCATGCTTAAACAACATCTAGCAATGTAAAGCTCACTATGAAATACTACGAACAAAAGAACGGTCATGACATTAAACTGTAATTATCCAATTTAGTAGATGTTTTCAATTGCACTAGAGTACAATTCAGGAACTTTTCCCAAAACCTACACCTGAATACTTCTGAATAATAAAGTACACCAAAACCTACTGCATTAGCAAAACAGCGTACCTGCACAAAAACAGTTTAATTACAGTGATGTTGTTGGGTTCTTGAGTTAATGCTTTAAATTCTGATTTCATAAGCAAGGTAAGTTATTGCAATTGCTGCTCAGCATGTAAAGCTTAGTTTAAAGACCTCAATATTGGGTATCAAAGTTTGCCCTTAGGTCTGGTCTCAATATTGACAACACTAATGACCACAAGGATCAAAGAGAGCTCACTTATAAAATCTGCTAGCAACACAAAGATAGTAGAGACTTCCTGTCATGGGACTGGAATTCAAAGCAATTACTTAAAGTTTGACATAAACATCAAAACATCCACCTGAGGAAAGCCAGTAAGTGGGTCAAGTTCCACACTCTGCAGAAAAAATACAACATGAGGTAGCACCGTAACTTTTTCAGTAGCTTTTTAGCAGAACCAGTACTAGCCATTCATGCTAGAAGAGTCAGATGAAATGAAGCAATAAAAGCAGTACTGCAAGATAAAAAATGTTGTATCAAGACAAGAGTTCTGCTCTACTCAGTGCTACTGAGGCCTCATCTAGAGTCTTGTATCCAGCTCTAAGCTTCTGATAACCATAGACAATAGAGAGTAGAGCAACATCATCTAAATCAGATACTCACTTTTCCTCCTAAGTCACACACCTAGAAGAGCTGGATGGATTCAGTCTAGAGAATAAGGACTGAATAGCTATAGACAGGGCACATCAAAAATATTACATTCAATGTTCTGTAGGACTTCTTCCAGCTCAATTTCTCTCCTTGAATATACTTAAATACTTGTAGTAAACCACCTAAGTCAAAATGAAACCAAAGTTGAAGATAACGGAAGTAGGGTACAGACTTGAAACTGTCTACACTTTTTAAAGTATTTGAACTGTTCCCGAGTCAGTTTAAGTCTGATTCCAACTTCCATGCTTAGTATGGGCAGAAGATCACTCCTAAAATACAGGAAGGATGTATTTGTTATGGAGGCTAAAGAGTTCTAACAGAGACATGAACAGGCAAATCCAGCTGGCATCTGGGTTGCTAAAAGAGGCCTGCTCTGTCCAGTTTCTAGTAACATTTGGCTATTATCTGTGCTTGCAAAGAGGAAAATCATCAGCTATTCTTTTAGGATGCATGGACAAAAGCTGGTAAAGTAACCAATCTGCAACAGTCTTTCTTCCTCCCTTGATATCTCATCTCTCTGACAAGTAGGATGGTAAAACATGAACAAGTTAGAAGAACAGAAATGCTTTCCCCTGGGGAGTTTACCTGACCTTAGTGAATCAGAATAAGGGTACATGATCTGGTCTCTTCTAACTCGTCTTTTCTAGGATTTCTTTAATTGCATCTGTTTTCAAGTTTGCCATCTCACCAACTTCCTCCCAAATCTTACAGGAGAAAGGTATTTCTTGCCATTAAATCCCTTTTCATTGCCAAGACCTTTAACAGTGCTCTATCTCCTTTATTAGTGGACACGAGAGTAAAGTGTACTTTTATACATTTACAGCAAAAGGATCATGCATCTGCTTTCTTGGGGCCTTGAACAACTAATAGCTTAGCAAGGAAGCTCTCTATAAAGGAATAATTTCATCTTCCAGCAAGTTAGTTGTGAGCTAGAACAAAATCCAGAGAGCTCTTCTCTGGCATTACTTAGGTCCCCCTAGCTCCCTTTCCCAAAAGCACTACATAAACCTCTGACTAATGCTGCTATTAGCTTTCAAAGACGCAACCTTAAAAAATATGATTGCTTTGTTTCATAAAGTACTTTCAAGGAGACAGACTTCAGCACACATCTGTAATTGGTATGAAACAGTTTCTGCTGTTTGAGGTCATCATTGATGTTTAACTGCTTAGGAGTATCAAGCAGACATCAGCTCTGGGAATGATGTCCTTATGCTGCAGAAGCCTGATTCTATGCACCTTGCTCAGAGAAAGGTTGTCAGGAACACTCCTTGAATGAGCAGCCTAAGTTCATACAACAAATTTTGAAGGCAACAATAAGAAGAAAAAAAACCCAAACCAACCAAATACAAACAAACAGAATCTTGGCTCACAGTAACATACCTACTTTGACAGAAAGATGCCAGATTTAAATGAAATTTCTTAGTAACAAAAAATAAGTTAACTGTAGGATTCAAGTAATAAATCCAGTTCTCCGGTATGAGACAGATAAAACAGAACAACAGCATTTGTGGTCAGCACATATTCCTTTACTGTAGACTTGCTGCTATTCTGTAAGTTGCATTTGTCACCCAAGTCTATGAGGATGAAAACTCCGAAGTCTACCTTGTGACACATACGTAACGCTATGTACACCATCGCAGTTTTAGGTTCAAGTCCTACAACAGTTAAAGAGTCTATAAATAAAATACAGCAGCTTTTAAAAAATTCACATACTTTTGAGGTGATCTACTATCAACTTCAGCTTTTAGTCGCAAATTCTCTCTTAAAAGGCTATTGTTCTCCATGCTCAGTTTCTTATTTGCCTAAGGAAAAGAAAAGGAAAATAATAAGTATACAATAAAACAGAAATGACTTCTAATATTTATAGGACAAGCTGTTTCTGCTTTTTTTAAAGAGACAGAACTAGAAATGTGAAAGCAGGAAACAGCCTTCAGACAGGGACACCACTTAAAAATCATCATGGGAAATGGCTTGCAAAACTGAATAGCGAACAGACATTTTTAATTTATATTCCCAAAATACACTGCAAGTGTCCTATCTAGGGAAATAAACACAGCTATGTTAGTTAGTACAGAAAGTCATTAAGGAGATGTACTAATGGCAATTCCATGTTTTTTTTCCACATGACTAAATACGTTAAGTACATTAACATTACAATGTGCAGGTATCAGCAAAACTTATGTCTAACAGCTTCCTCCATCCCAAATTAGATTAAGATTACTTTGGGTTGTTTTTTTCTTTTTTTTTTGGCTTCTTGTTTTTAAAGTAGTTATCTTATGGATGTAAATCCATTATGACAAGCTATTTGCAGTCTTTCTTTACTTTCTTCCAAGACCTTATGATTAAGACTCCTGATTCACAACTCTTCTCACTCCTTGAATTGAGGTCAATTCCTTCTTCTCAGTTCAGCAGACGCTCTTGTTAACAAGGTACTTCATATAAAGAGAAGCTTTCCTGCTGCCGTGTTTCAGAACAATGAATGCCACCATCCTAACAAGCAGAAAGAACTCTTTGTACTTAATAGCCTACTCAATCTCTGCATGTAGAGAACTGCACCAATCCAGGACTTGTAATTCATGGCCCCATTTAGAGAATGCTTCCACTGAATACTTGAAGTACAATCTCAAGTTAGACCTGAAGTAGGAGCTAAGAAAATAGGCTCATGAATGAAATGTCCTTCATTGGAAGCATCAAACAGCGCAAGAGAGACAAAAAACTCTAAACGCTTGTACAAATATTCCCAGAAACCTTCTCAGGTAAGGCTAAGGTAGTGCGGGATGCTGGGGCAGGAATGGAGGGGAAATAACTAAACAAAACTCAAAAAAAAATCCTACAATATTCAGAGAGGAAAAAAAAAAAACACAGAGATTTCTTGTATAGAAGGAATAGGAAGGGTGAGCCCAGAGCTTTGGTATTAGTGTGTCAATCACTCTACTGTGTATCAAAAAAATAAGAAAATAAAAAGTTATCCCAAAGATAACACTAAGAATCCAGAAGCATCAAACCATTTTGTAACATGGCCAAGATGTTTCTCTCTTTGCAGAGACAGAGTTCTCTCACCCGCACAGCCAAATAGAAGGTGAACAACTTGCATGGAGTTGCTATACAAGGATCCAGCTGGTACATGGCAAGGTAGAACTCAATCTCCCTAGTCTCCTTCTTCTAGAGGGTGCTCTAACCTCCAAGCCTGTAATCTGCAAGGCATATCCCCACGCAGTAGCATCTAGATTTATGATTTCACATAACCTCGTCATAAGTGAGTGGGCTTCATCTAATATTTCTATCACAGTGTTGGTATCAGTCCTTTCAGATTTGCTATGAATCTCTTCAAAGTTACAACGCCTACTCTGAGAGTCTCTGTCCTAGGTCACTGAAGGATAATGCTGACACATTTCCGCCCTCAGTCTGGTTTAGGGAATGACAGCACCAGTATGTTCAGAGGGACCATGTCTCACTTGAAAAGAGATGCACGTTTGAAGCTCCTGTGTCAGGTACTGTAGAGAACAAGGCAGATTCTGGCTCCACACTGATTTTATGTGGGAAAGAGGTCTCTGCTGTTCAGACTGGGCTAGGTCAGTGCACTCTTATTTCACAAGTCAAATGAGGTCTAAAAAAAAGCCAAGTGATTTTAGGTATGTGCAGAATTGAGCAGCTGGTCTACATGAAACAGACCGAAAGAAAGCATCTGCATCAGAGGTTTGGACTTGGTCCTTAAAACCCATCTAAGCCACTATTTGTATCTAACCCTTAACCAAAATCAGAAATTCCATAAAAACCTTTCATTGCTAAGGCTGAAGTTATGTTGGAGGAAAAAAACAAACCAAAACAAACCATCCTTCTCTCCCCCAGCTATATTCTAATTTTATCTTATCTATGTAAAAGAGTTAAAAACCTCTGTCACCACAGAAAAAGAGACATTACATTTTAATGCTAAGGAAGAAAAATAGAGAACTCTTTGCAGGCAATACCCTTTAGCCAATTAGAAATTACTCCGAAGCTTCTGAAGTATCCTCTCAGAAGGCCAGCTGTGTCTCTGCCTGTAACGCTGAAGTCCAAGCCTAGCAAAACTACTGAAAAAGCTCAACTTGGAAACTCGACTTACTTTTTGGTCACACTTTTAGTGTTTAATATGCAAAGATTTTATTTGGTCTAGTCAGGACCAGAATTTCCTTTAGATTACAAAGATACAAATCTAGAAGTGTTCCATTAACACTGACAACTAACATAACAATGACAGAACGGCATAATGTGCACCTTTGAGTTTGAAGTAGAGGGAAAGTGTGAACATTACTAATCCTAAGAAAAGAAAAAAACTGATCCTGAACATAAAACTTCAGTTTTGCATGAAAAAGCTGCAGGCTTCCAGTGAAGGATGCTCTGATTATAAAATGCTGAAGCTGGTCTATTTTCGATCAACAGGTCAAGTTACTCTGTCTCAGCAAATTGCACCAAAAATATTGGCTAGCAAGGAGGGCAATAGTGCAAAATCTGCCTAAGCCAACTGTACTGTGTTTGGCCATTGAATGTTGTAAAATAGATATATTATATAGATTATTGCAAGCCTGAAAAATCTGGCCATCAATACTGGTGACAAGCGCTACTATAATCCAATTACCCAGTCATAGAGTGACAGGGGAGTTGAGGAAGAGCCACATGTAAGGCTCACTAAAACAAGCAATAGTATCTGACACTTGCAAATGCTGTATGGAAATACTATGATACATCAACAGCCACTGGAATTCAATTTTTTCCCTGTTTTTTCCTGGATCTATGAAGTATCCAGAGGTCATGCCAGCTCTCACCCCTTCAACTAACGCGAAAACTGTACTTCAAGATGGATTAAGAAATTTATTTTTTTACCTCCTTTAACTTTTCTACATTATCTATTACTTTTTCACATATATCGTTGGCAGCTTTCAGCTTTTTGCTCCATTCTTCTGGGGTTTCTGGGCCACTGGTACTTGCTTCATCTGCTGATTGGCTAGTTTCTTCATTTTGGCAACACAAAGCTGGTACTGTAGGATCCAGAAGAGATTTCAGTTGTGTCTGTAAATTGAGATTTCTGTCTTTCAGTTCTTCCACTTCTTTTTGCAGGGATTCTATTTCATCCTAAAGGTGTCAGAAATTCACAGGAATTAAAATAATGTGTGAGATTAATGAAATAATGCTGGCAAGTTTCCACAGCACTAAAGAACCATTGGTTCTTTGGCAAGCCCAGATGCATGCCTTCACTCATGAAACTAAGTACGCTTATGTATAGTGCTCCAGGCATGATTTTAATCAATTTGCACACTCAGACATAGGGAAGGTTTTAGTGAAGGGAATCCCTTGACTATATAAAGGACCCTGAATGAACTGGTGGGCAGTCCAAAAGCTTCAAAGCATTCAGCAACATTAATCTATTATTAGGGTGCTCTGTGGGAGGATTTCCTGTACAAAGAGTTCTTGAGGTCGTCCTCTGCTGACTCATTTGCTGTTATTTGAGAACAAGATGAGAGAGCCACTCTGAAACATTACATGTTCAGATGCTGAAAGTCTCAAGGTTTAAAATGGACAGAACACTGCCTGGAAGAGCCTGCTCCAGCTGCACAGGAGCAGAAATATTTAAGGAAAGACTGAAAAACAAAGAACAAAGCTATTAGCTGTATCAATGTGGAGCCATAAAGAAGCAAAAGCCTACTATTAAAGGGATAAAAAGTATCTAATTTATTCTGAATTTATCCTGAAAATGTCTTCTTTACTCTTTTCCAAATTAATACTTCCATTGCTCACGTTAAGATTACTAATGGAGGCTGTGTTATGGCATTTACATAGATTCAATACATATTTGCACAAATAATCAACCTTTACCACCCTTTCCCCCCAGAAAATAACAACAACAACAACAACAAAAAACCAATAAACAAATCCCAAATAAACAATTAAAAAAAACTCACAACCATTTTAAAATAGATTCTCTTTTCTTTTGGAAGAGATTTATGTTATTCTACGCCCATTCGTGTGATTTTGGAGTTGACTTAAAAGAAACAAAGGAAACTCCCTTCTTGTGACTCCTCCATGAAAGAAGCTAAGCTCCAGGTCAACTTGTCATAAAGACTTCCCCTGCATTAAGGATACATACGGTGTCCGTTTCCTTTCTTTCATTCTCCTTGCTATAAGACAAGTTTCCCTGAAAAATGTGCGACGTCTTCACACTGCCGCTACTAAGGAAACAATAACTGAGAAGATAAACTAAACATATTCCTTACATATATACATATATATATATACTCCTTATATGCCTTTTAACCTTGTTCCTAGAATATTATTCCAGTCAGAGAGTAGAAAAACTTCCGAACATTCACCCACTCTCACAAAACACAATAAAGCAGCGATAATGAAGTTAGCCTACACCAGAATATCCCAGGAGCGTTTATACTTCAAAAAGAAGTTTAGACTCCAGAGGCAACAGGGAATCATTCAGAGAATGTTTGTACCCAACATTCAATATGCATAGAGGAAATGCATACTATCATGAGGTTGAATTTCCACAGCCTCTGGCTGTATTGGGCTACCTCTAGCTTAAAAAGAACATTGCTGTAACACTGCAGGTTCTATCCAGCCAACAGCAAACGCTCTCCTCTAGCCTCAGCTAGAAAGTGCAGTTTTAATGCATCTGAGTGCCACGTAGATTCAGTATATAGCATTGCTCAAATTAAAAATACCAGGACTCAAAGCAGGAAGACAAAGCATACAGTAATTTAACAGTTGCGGTTCATCTGGAAGGTCGCAACACTCCTGTGTGCTTACCTCATATTCTTTGTGGAGCAATTCAAGCCTCGTTTTACGTAGGTGCTTTCTAACTGTTGGACTAAATGTAGGATCACTTTCACTTGTTCCTCCTAAAGCAGCACAGAAGAAAAAAAGCCACTATTATTATTACTAGCAATCCACCTCGCAGCGTTTTTCGTATTATCAGCTACAAATATAGCTAATATTGAACCAATCTACTACCATGGGAAACTACAACCTTACATTTTCATAACAGCTTAGATGGAATCTATTAGTGATGTTTAGAAGACAAAATCCTGTCTCACAGCAGGAAGACAACATTTGAATTTTTTCAACTTTGTATTACCCTTGACAGATTCATGCCTTATTTAAGACCACACTGTTAAAACAAATGTAAGGGAGGGTATTGTGGTTTAACCAGAAGGCATCTTAAGCACCACACACCGGTGCTTGTTTACTTCTCCCACTGGGATGGAGAATCCGAAAAAAAGGTAAAACTCGTAGTTTGAGATAAAGACTTTAATATGACAGAAGAGGAAGGGATAATAATAACATTGATAAAAGAACAAAGAAAGCAAACAATGCACAATGCAATTGCTCACCACCTCCTGACTGATGCCCAGCCACACCCTGAACAGGGTTCCCCCTGTTCCAGTGCAGCCTGGATCAGCCCATGACAAATGGCAGGGCTGCATTTCCACCCCAGGGGCAGTAATTGCAGGCGTACTGGATGCCCCTCCAAGCAAAAGCAAACTGGGGCTTGCACTCTGCTGTCAAAGAGACTGAGAAAAACACATTGGTGATATCAGTTGTGGCATACCACTTGGCTGCGTTTGACTCCAGTTCATACGGTAGTTCTAGCATGTCTGGCACATCAGCACTCAGTGGTGGCATGATGTCACTCAGGCCACGATAATCCACCGTCAGCCTCCACACTCCACTGGACTTCTGCAATGGCCATATGGGACTACTGAAGGGTGAGTGAGTCTGGCTTATGACTGCTTGGCTCTCCTGTTGATGAATCAGCTGATGAATGGGAATCTTGGAGTAGTCTTTCTTAAAGTGCTGACAGGAGTCTCTTCCAGAGGCTGAGGGTTTGTTCCCCTTTTCCAATTGTTTTGTCAACGTCCCCTTCCTTAGAGAAGCATCCCAGATGCCTGGCTTTGCAACCCACTATATCTAGACTCCTGGCCCCACTATCCCAGCCTCCGAGCAGACAGGTGACTATGTGCTCACCTTGATAACAGCTGAATTCTTTTCACATAACTCACGTAGAGATAGGCATTGGGTGGTTCTTATCTCATTTATAACCTCTGCCTTTTCCTCCTCCTGTTCTTATGATGGCTCTGCTTCACAGTAGCCTGTCTTATCCGCTTCCTCCTCCTTCCTCTTCTTCATAGGAGCTTCTTTCCTTACTAAATGAGCTGAGCTGACTTTAGCATCCACTGTTTTGCCTTGTCTACAGGCACAACTGATACCTACACGGGTCAGTTTTCCAGTTCAGCTGCATGACCTGTTGCAGGGGTTAGAGCAGTGTTAAGTGCAGTGTGGTAAGCATAGACTCAGCCCCTGTATGTTGCATGATTTGTGTCTCTTTGGAATTGCCAGAGCGACAGCACACCTTCTTCAAACATTTTACCCATTTTTAAGGATCCTGCATTTGTTCATGGAAGAAGTTCCAAAACACTGGGGGTGCTCACCATTCCAGGTGCCTGCCCGTACGCTCACAACCAGGAACGTGGTTATTCATATTCAGCCCAGGAACAGATCCCTGGGACATATTTGTAAATAGTTGTTTAACCTTAAACAAGACCTGGAACACAATCAGGAGACAAAGCGATAGGAACATATTGGTGTGAACATTCCAAAGATATTCAAGATTCTCAAGATCTACTTTACTTGCCTGGAAGAGAAGGAAAAAGAGAGGGGTGAAGGAACAGAGGAAAGTGTCCCTCTTACCTCCACTACAGATTGGCTCCCCGAAGAGTAAAGAGTGTTAATTGTTAATAATTTCTGATGGCTCCTGAAATATGGAAATGACAGCAGTGCTGACTACAAAACCCAGATTAGTCTCACAACTGGCAATTTTATCAGAGCACAGACCAGTATTATACAGTACAGCAAAATAATAACTTTAATATACAGCAAGTAAGGTGCTACACAACAGAACTTGAAGATTAGGAAAATCAATATTATGACAAATTTGTGTTTACATGCTCCAGTCAGATCAGTCGTTATTTCAACCCTTTGAGCCCCATGCTGGGCACCAAAAGGTCTGTTGTAGTTTAACCCAGCAGGCAGCTCAGCACCATGCAGCTGTTTACTCACTCTCCAACTCTCAGTGGGATGGGAGAGAGAATGAGGAAAAAAAAAAGAAACCTGTGGATTGAACTAAAGACCATTATACAGGACAGAAAAGGAAGAGAAAATAATAACAGCAGTAACAAATATATAATAAGAATATATAAATGATGCACAACACAACTGCTCACCATCCACCAACTGATGTCCAGCCAGTTCCCAGAGGCAACCCCCGCCTGGGGCAACCCTAGTTTTATTGTTCAGTATGGTGTCATATGGTATGGGATATCCCTTTGGCCAGTTTAGGTCAGCTGTTCTGGCTTGGTTACCTCTCAGCTCCCTGTGCACTCCCAGCTTGTCACACTTGAGGCAGCATAAGAAGCTGAAAAGTCTTTGATTTAGTATTAGTACTACTCAGCAACAACTAACACATTGGTATGTTATCAATATCATTCTCTTCCTAAATCAACAACCCTGCACTACATCAGCTCCTAGGAAGAAAGTGAACCGTATCATGGCCAAAAACAACACAGAAAGGAAAAAAGTACACAATAAAAACCAACACACATACATTTATTTAGCATATGACAGCATATTTTTGTAAAGGCTGTTCAGATATATATATATATTTCTATTAGAAATAAATAACAGTCTTGGTATTTTATGTCAAGTCAAGATTCCAGTATTTCTCAGCCCTGAGGAAGTTCATATCCTCACTCAAGTTTCGTAGCTTTGTCTCTCTTAAGCACCGTCAACACTTTCTTAAAAATAAAGCAAAAAAGACATGGTAAACAAAACCACAAAAACAACCAAGAGTTAAAAAGAACACATACTCTTTCAAGATTGTGGATTTAAGTACACAAATTCTCGGCTACATGCTACCCTGTTAGGTCAACACATAGGTAAGATATTTGAAGTTAGATTCATTTTATCCAGTTAAAATCATTGTCCAACCCGCAGTTACAAAAGAAAAAATAATTGCAGTGGTGGGGTGCTTTCTGTCTTTGAATAATCAAGTCATTATTATACACAGTCTTTGGAATTTTTATCTTATTATGCATGCTTCCAGTCAGATCGTGCTTTGATGGAAAAAATACCCAGACATCTTCGGACCTGAAAGAATCTCCTCCAGCAGTAAACACTAAAAAGTTATTTCAAAGCCTCAAGTTGTCCTTACCTATAATTTCTTTGCAAGGATTTTCAGGTGTGATGGGAATCCTGCAAGCTGGGCACTGATTATTATTCTTCAACCAGACTTCAATACAAATGGAACAGAAGACATGGTTGTTGACACAGATAACTGGGTGACGGACCTTTGAGCATCAACAAGGAAAAGGAGAAGAGGAGGAAAAGACAAAAAAAAAAAAAAAAAAGAACAAAAAAACAACACAACAGAAAGATGCTATGAATACTTAAAAATACTTTCAGATAATAGAATATAAAAATATACTACCCCAATCTCTCAAAGCAAGTCTAGACTTCAAGAGGAAAGTGACACTGCTGTTTCTGACTAGGAGTGGTCTCCTGACTTACAGCACCAAATTTCCCTATTATTGGTGGTACTACAGCTAGAACTGCCTTTGCAAAATCAGAGATCCTCAATTCTGTGTGCTCATTAATACAGTATGAAAGCCATCTCCAAGAAGGGAAGCCAACCACACCCACAAAATGAGATCACAGTCCTACACAGAGGGAGACTAAAACACGTACATTCACTCATTTCCAAAAGAAAGGAAATGAGAGAGAGCTCCTAGCAACAACCAAGACTTTGCCTTGAGAGCTATCACTGAAATGATCATTACAAATTATATCTAGCCTGTATAGAACCAGCTTTATGGAAATACACTTCTAAAAATGATATGGGCCAAAAATACAGACCAGAAATACAAACCAACAATCATTCAAGAAACATATTGCTACCCATCGTTAGAACAGAATGGGACAGCTTGAAGATCAGACATAGTTCCTGTCAAGAAACATCCCCCCTCCCTGTCAAAACAACAGAGTAAACAAACTTTTGCATTATTATTGCATGTTATTTGGGGCCAGATGGGATCCATCTGAGGTGCAGAGGGAGCTAGCTGAGGTGATTGCTAAGCTGCTTTCCACTATCTCTCAGCAGTCCTGGTCAAGCAGGGAAGTTCCAGATGACCGGAGGCTTTCGAATATGACATCTGTCATTAGAAGACTCATAAGCAGAATCTGGGGAACTACAGGCCTGTCAGCCTGACCTAGGCATCAGGAAAAGTTATGAAACAGATCATCTTGAGTGTGATCAGACAGCAGGTGAGGGACAACCAGGAGGAGATTGGGCCCAGCCAGCAAGGGTTCACGAACGGTAGTTTCTACTCTACCAACCTCACCTACTTCTATGACCAGGTGACGTACCAGGTGGATGAGGGAAAGGCTGTTGATGTGGTCTACCTAGACTCCATTAAAGCCTTCAACACTGTCTTTCATAGTATTCCCCTAGAGAAGCTGGCAGCCTATGGTTTGGACAGGTATACTCTCTGTTGGGTAAAAAAATCTGCCTGGATGTCTAGGCCCAGAGAGAAGAAGTGAATGGAGTTAAATCCAACTAGTGACCAGTCATGAGTGATGTTCCTCAGGGGTCGATATTGGGACCTATCCTATTTCATAGAATCATAGAATGGCCTGGGTTGAATTTAATACCTTTATTGATGATTTGGATGCAGGAAATTGAGTGCACCCTCAGCAAACATGCAAGTGACACCAAGCTCAGGGGATGTGTTCATCTGCCTGAGGGTAGGAAAGCCTACAGAGGAACCCAGACAGGTTGGATTGGTGGGCTGAGGCCAATGGGATGAATTCAACAATATGAAGTGTCAGGTCCTGAACTACAAGCTTGGGGTGGAGTGGCTGAAAAGCTGCATAGTGGAAAAGGATCTGAGGGTGTCGGTTGAAACTCACCTGAACATGAGCCATCAGTGTGCTCAGGTGGCCAAGAAAGCCAACATCACCCTAGCCTGTATCAGAAATATTGTGACCAGCAGGACCTGGGAGGTGGTCAAACCCCTGTACTCAGCTCTGGTAAGGCTGTGCCTCAAGTACCGTGTTCAGTTTGGGGCCCCTCACTACCAGAAAAACATCGAGACAGTTGTTTTTCTGTAAACAGTCAGAGACCTGCTACTCCAACTGGACTGCCACAAGTCCATGGGACCAGATGAGATTCACCTGAGAGTGCTGAGGGAACTGGCAGAGGTGATAGCCGAGCCGCTTTCCATCATCTATCAGCGCTCCTTGTTGACGGGTGAGGTCCCAGAAGACTGGAGGCTTGCCAATGTGACTCTCATCTACAAGAAGGGCTGCAGGGAGGATCCGGGGGGAACTACAGGCCTGTTAGCCTGACCTCGGTGCCGGGGAAGATTATGGAGCAGATTGTCTTGAGGGAGATCACGCGGCACGTGCAGGTCAACCAGGGGATCAGGCCTAGCCAGCATGGGTTCACGAAGGGCAGGTCCTGCTTGACCAACCTGATCGCCTTCTATGATCTAGTGACCCATCTGGTGGATGAGGGAAAGGCTGTTGATGTGGTCTACCTAGACTTCAGCAAAGCCTTTGACACTGTCTCGCACAGTATTCTCCTCCAGAAGCTGGCAGATCGTGGCTTGGACAGATACATTCTTCGCTAGGTAAGGAACTGGCTGGAGGGCCGGGCCCAGAGAGTAGTAGTGAATGGAGTTAAATCCAGCTGGCGACCGGTCACGAGTGGTGTTCCCCAGGGGTCGGTGCTGGGGCCTGTCCTCTTTAATATCTTTATTGATGACCTGGATGAGGGTATTGAGTGCACCCTCAGTAAGTTTGCAGATGACACCAAGCTAGCTGGAAGTGTTGACCTGCCTGAGGGTAACGAGACCTTACAGAGGGATCTGGATAGGTTGGATAGCTGGGCTGAAGCCAATGGGATGGGATTCAACAAGACCAAATGCCGGGTCCTGCACTTTGGCCGCAATAACCCCAGGCAACGCTACAGGCTTGGGGCAGAGTGGCTGGAAGACTGTGTAGAGGAAATGGACCTGGGGGTGTTGACTGACGCTAGACTGAACATGAGCCAGCAATGTGCCCAGGTGGCCAAGAAGGCCAATGGCATCCTGGCTTGTATCAGAAATAGCGTGGCCAGCAGGAACAGGGAAATAATTATTCCCCTGTACTCAGCACTGGTGAGGCCGCACCTCGAGTACTGTGTACAGTTTTGGGCCCCTCACTGTAAGAAAGACATCGAGGCCCTGGAGCGTGTCCAGAGGAGGGCAACAAAGCTGGTAAGGGGTCTGGAGCACAGGCCTTATGAAGAGCGGCTGAAGGAGCTGGGGTTGTTCAGTCTAGAGAAGAGGAGGCTCAGGGGAGACCTTATTGCTCTCTATAACTACCTGAAGGGAGGTTGTGGTGAGCTGGGGGTCAGCCTCTTCTCCCGGGTGACTAGTGATAGAACGAGAGGGAATGGCTTCAAGCTGCGTCAGGGAAGGTTCAGGCTGGACGTTAGGAAATACTACTTCTCTGAAAGGGTGGTCAAGCACTGGAATGGGCTGCCCAGAGAGGTAGTGGAGTCACCGAGCCTGGTGGTGTTTAAAGAGCGTTTGGATGTTGTGTTGAGGGACATGGTTTAGCGAGAACCATTGATGAAGGGCAGATGGTTGGACTAAATGATCCTGTGGGTCTTTTCCAACCTTGGCGATTCTATGATTCTATGAGACACTGGAGCATATCCAGAGAAGGGCAATAAAGCTGGTAAAGGGTCTGCAGCACAGGTCTTATGAGGTACAGCCGACAGAACTGAGATTGTTTAGTCTGGAGGAGATTCGGGGGATGCCTTATCACTCTCTACAGCTACCTGAAAAGAGGCTGTGGAGAGGTGGGGGTCAGCCTCTTCTCCCATGTAACTAGCAATAGGATGAAGGGGAATGGCCTCAAGCTACACCAGAGGAGGTTCAGATTGGATATTAAAAATAATTTACTCTCCAAAAGAGTAGTTAAGCACTGGAACAGATTGCCTAGGGAAGTGGCGGTGTCACCATCATGGGAGGTATTTAAGGAAAGGGTAGATGTAGAACTCAGAGACATGGTTCAGTAGGCAGTATTGGTGGTAAGTGAACAGTTGGACTAAATCTTAAAGGTCTTTTCCAACCTTAATGATTCTGTGATTAACTACAAACCCAGTTTGAAAATAAGTATGGGACAGAGAGACTAACTATGATACAGAAGAAAATGATTTTTCCTTATACACATGCTTTACTGAGGTATGTGTTACAGTAATATAAACTCTCAAATCTCATAAGACTTGACATTCATATCCATATTAAGGTTCTGTAAAAGAAATATTTGCTATTACTTCATCACTATCTTTGCCCAGTAAGCATCTTCTGATACACAGAGGTAGCAGCACCTACTGCTTCCATCTGCTGCACTGCTCCTTTTAAGCACTTAGAAGCCGAAGCTCAGGAGAATTCTTTCAGTTGCAAAGGAAGTCCTCATCAGCCTCAAGGTTTTCCTCATTCATTCTATTAGTAAAGTTGTCCAGCTAAGATGGAGAAACAAAATGTTGGCAGTGAAAATCAAGTAAGTGGAAAGCAGAGCTAATAACCACTTTGGAAAACAGGTAAGAAATGTCCTTAAGTAATCATACGTACACAATCAGCGTTGCACAAGCTATAAACCAAGTGTTTTGCCACTCATATACAACAGAGCCAAATTAAGAGTCACATCTGTCAGCTCCTTCTCCAATTTGCTTTCTATGCCCCTAACACATTATAGGATTACTAGTAGTTTCAAAACTTCTGATATGACTGCCTAGGAGCCTCAGGACTGTCTATACACAAGCAGAAAGTCAAGTTACTGAAGGTGTGAATAGAGAGACTAAATGATTTCTGCAAGCATCTGCACATTTTCACCTCTAATTAAGGAGGCTTTTTTTGTGATTAATGCAAGCATTAGCATAGCAATGCTTTGTAAACATTTAAATATTTCAATACTATAGATACATAAAAAATACACTCTTGTTATTTACTGCTTTCTTTACCAGAAAAAGAGCTTTCTGCAGCTTTCCACCAGCAGCTGGAAGAAAAAAAACAATTTTTTTTCTGGTTGCTCTTCTTTTTCATCCAGAAGCAGCCATTATACGAGCATAGTTACACAAATGGCTCTGATACGCAGAAGAATAACACAGTATTCCAAACAGAAGAACACATTTCAAGAGTGTAGGTCTTCACCCAGGGGAGCAAGAAACCCTCAGTTACCCCAAACCTGACATGGATGTATTCTGCTTGCAAGTGAATGTTGACTCGACAACTGTAAGTCACAATTATTACTCTCTAGAGGACAGTGCTCCTGATTTATACGTTTACACTTTTCATTTCAGGGCTGAGGTTTATACTTGCGTTAGCTCAGAACTGGCACAAAGCAATCCATGCAACAGCAGAAGGAGCTGCTGTTGAAGTGTCATCTGGAAACACAAAGGCTGGGGGTGCCACTTCCTTTCAACGAAGTCTCTGAGCCTGTGACAAGCCCAGGGGTGGGGGATCACAAGATATGTTACTAAAAAGCATTTTACTTGAATTAAAGCACAGTTTCAGTTCCTTAATTGACTGCAGTGACTGGAAAGGCTACAGCTTATTTGCAAAGGCTTGAGTAGCTAAGGAGAATTTGAGTATCATCCTATTTTTCCCTCCTACACAACATGATTCTTCCATGGATCACAATCAAATCCCGTATACATTTACACCACACTGAAGGCTCTTCTGGACCTTCAAGCAGTATGAACTGAGGAGCAGGCATATGGAAAACAAGCACACTGATATCAGAGAATGAACCCCTGGACATCCTCAGAGATTTCAGTGCACACAGAAGCTCATGCCTGAGCCCAAGCAAATCATTGCTGAAATCAATCTGACGAGATCTTCAGTCAATCTGCGACAAGTACGCCTGAAGGCCTCTTGCAGCTTTAGATCTGCTCGCCAATTATGAATATAAGAAGTTAGCCCAGACTACCTTAAAAGAACACTGATTACAAAAGAGCAGTTAACTCGTTATGTTTATTCACCCATCTTGCAGATATACTTGGCATTAAAAAAATCCACTAATATTCTCACCCCGCAAAGAACTATGCTTCCTTAAATACAACATGTGGATGACAATACTGAAGGATTTTCTACTTAACATCTCTTTCTATCCCCTTACCACTATACATAGTGAAATCCCTGTTTTGCCACCAATCCCCTACAAGTTTTGCAGATAGCCACAAGTACATTCTGACTGCAGGGTGGGCTTTACATCGCATTTGAAGCCCATGTTACAAAATACCAAAGTACAAGAACCTGTCAACTGCCAGCACCGCCTTCTGCTCTACTCTACTCTTTAAGACAGTACGATGTTCCTCTTATTTGTGCTAAATAGCCCTTTAATCCCCTCTAAAAATACTCTTGAAAATAGTTTTTTTTCTGATGCTTTTCTGTGATGATTCAAGCCGGAGACTATGATTTGTACTGAAAGAAAAAGGACAGCCACAGCAGACAACTTTGGCAATACCTAATGCATCTGATAAAGGAAGCATACAAAAGTCTTCAATATACGTCATCACTGGATTCACTTACATAATTTTAATGCGTTATCGCAAGATATGAAGAAAGAAAAGCATGGAAATCTCTTCCTAAGCTATCTCAATTCCTGGCCAATTCCAGAAGTGATGAGGAAGAATGAAACAATGGCTTGAAATGAGCAGGCACACTTATAGCAGAATATCAATGAATCATAGAAAGGCCACCAGGCTGCCAAGAACCACCTCCAGCCTGGCCTTAAATGTCTCCAGGGATGGGGCATCCACGTTTAGATTATGCTGGAAATCACTGCAATTGGACTTAAAATCCTTTTCAAGGAGCATCCACTCTGCATTACATATACAGCAAACTTATGTTCTCCTCCCTTTGTATTAAAAACACAAAAGGAGAGATAAGAGAACTGCATTTCTGCCTTGCTTGGCCTTCAATGAAAAGCCAAGAAATGAGTATGTGGTTGACAGAAGCAGCACTGTTGAGGTAGGATAGCTGAATAAAGGGAGGTGTCCAGCTACTGCCACTACCAGTGCCATACCTACTGCATGCACCAAACGCACCTCTTCTTTGGTTACTGGGCAGGCAGAACAGGCCTCAGAGGTATACCCATGTGGGGCAGGAAGAAAGCGGGTGGCAAATACCACAGTACAAACATAAGGGTTATTTCTTCACTTGTGATTGCTGATGTGTTTTAAGAGGTTTGCTTTGGGATGCAAGGAAACATGAATGAAATGGGGATAGAGAAAGGGGCGCGCAAAGCAGCTAGTGATGGCAGCTGGCTCTGGGGGCTTTCAGAGCCAAACACACCCAAGAGCTCTCTGCCTAAGAGAGATGAGAATGTGACGAAGACCCTCTCTCAACCCAGAAAATCACAACGTTTACTCCAAAAGCTGTAATTCTGCTGAACGCTTTCACCGTGCCAGGTTCTACACCTCTTCTTTGTTCCACCTGGCCTCACACCGCCCTCAGACACATACCTGCCATGCATCCTAAGCTGCTCCACCTCCCACAGCTATCAGAAGACAAAACCTCAAAATCTCCACTCCGAAAGCACTACGCCCGCAGTCCGAGTTTCGAGTGTGTGTGTGCGAAGGAAGGGGGAGGAGGGGTGACGGCGTTTTGGGGCCCGCGGCCCTCACGGCTTCCAGGGGCGTCCCGCGGGGTTCCCCCCACCCACACGGTGCCAGCAGCCCCTCGGCAACGATCCCTCCC
Source organism: Gallus gallus (assembly GCF_016699485.2). Classification (NCBI taxonomy): domain Eukaryota; kingdom Metazoa; phylum Chordata; class Aves; order Galliformes; family Phasianidae; genus Gallus; species Gallus gallus. The sequence continues at coordinate 153,455,168 of NC_052532.1, read as the reverse complement.
ACCCCCAGACGGGATCGCCCCTCTGTTCGCAGAGGGCACGGCGGGACCTCCGAGCAGGCGCGGGCCGGCCGCCTTCCTCCCCCCACCCCAGCAGCGCGCGGGCGGAGAGGGCCGGGCAGCGGCCGCCACGGGGCCGTTACCTTCCCCAGGCAGATGTGGCAGGTGATGGGCAGCGTGAGGGACAGCGTGACGCTCGGGCCGTGCTGCGCCATCGCCGCGCCGCCTGCACGGAAGTCACGGAAGAGCGAGCGAGCGAGCGGGCGGGCGGGAGACAGCGCGCCGGCGGCCCCGCTACGGCAAGCCGACGAGGCCAAGTGCCGCCCGGCGCTGGGGAGGGGGAGCAGAGCGCGGCGCGCGCGCTTTTGAAGTGCTCCCCTGGGGGGCGGGCGGGAGCAGCGGGAAGCCTCAACGCCGTCCTGACGGCTGCCCTCATGGCGCCCCCCGGCTCCCCGCGGCCGTACCCCGGGGCAGAGCCTCACCTCGTCGGCTCTCGCTGTGCCACGTGGAGGAGGTGGCCTGGGAGTTGTGTTAGGTGGAGGAAGGTTGCAGGAGGGCAGTTTGGGCCCCAGTCTGCCGTTCCTTCCTCTGTTTGCGTTGTGCCACGCTGACTGTTGGCTGTTTTTAACGTTTAATTCCCCTCGGCCTTCCTCTGCGTTTTTTCCAATTTCTCTTTTTCTCTTCAAAAACATCACAAATGAGACTGCGATGTGGATTAAATGGGAGATGTCGGCTGATGACATGCTGAACGTGAGCCAGCAGTGTGCCCAGGTGGCCAAGAAGACCGATGGCATTGTGATTTTGTGTCAGAAATAGTGTGACCAGCAGGAACAGGGAAGCAATCGTCCCTGTGTACTCATCCCTGGTGACCAAGGAGGTTTGAATCATGGAATCATCTAGGTTGGAAAAGACCTGGCAGAGTGTCGTGTCCAACTGTCAGCCTGACCTACTGAGTCCTATCATTAAACCATGTCCCTTAATGCTAAGTCCACAGTGTGGAGATTAAGGCTGGACATTAGGAAAAACTTCTCGAAAAGAGTGGTCAGGCTCAGGAATGGGCTGTCCAGGGAAGTGGTGGAGTCATCAGTCCTGGAGGCGGTCAAGAAACATGCAGATGTTGTACTGAGGGACATGGTTTAGTGGGAAATACTGGTGATAGGTGGATGGTCGGACTGGATGATCTTGGAGGTCTTTTCCAACTTCGTTGATTCTATGATTCTATGTGGACCCCTTGTGTCCAGGTCCTTCACCAGCATTACGGCTCTTCTCTCCAAGTGTTTGAGCAACGCAATATCCTTCTTGTACTGAGGGGCCCAAAACTGAACACACTACTTGAGATGCAGCCTTACCAGATCTGAGACAGTTGCCTCCCTGCTCCTGCTGGCCACACTATTTCTGGTACAAGCCAGGATGCCATGGCCTTCTTGGTCACCTGTGCACACTGCTGGCTCATGTTGAGCTGGCTGCTGACCAACATGGAAGGGGTAATCAAGCATTGGAGTTGGCTGCTCAGGGAGGTGGTGGAATCCCCATCCCTTAAGGTTTTTAGGAGACATGTGAATGTGGCACTAAGGGACATGGTTTAGTGATGAGACTTGGCAGATCAAGTTGATGGTTGGACTTGTTCTTCTGGAAGGTCTTTTCCAACCTAAACAGTTCAATGATACTAAATTCCCCAGGGCATGAACCACTTTCCCCACCACCCCAAAGCACTGGTGGTGGTCATTTCCCCCCATGCTCTCAGGGTCTTTATGCCTGGCATTGGCTGGCAGCTCCTACAAGCCAAAACCTTTGCTCCTTGTCTCATGGTGTTGCCTGTTGGTGGGATTTTCACAGCCCATACAGCTGTGAGGGCAAAAGGGAAATTGCGACTGAAAGCCCTGCAAGTGCAGCAATGTTTGCCTAATGAAGCCCAGTGGAGGCTCCTGCTGTCATCCATGGAAACAAACCCATAGGTGTAAACTTGTATGCTTCCCTGCTTCCACCAGCGCATCTCCAAATGCAGGATTTGTGCTTTGCAGGCTGCCTGGCAGCAGTGCTGGTGGGACAGGACTCATAGGAGTCTGTTAGCTTGACCTGAGTCCCGGGATCCCTGTAGTTTCTTGTAAACGTGCCACAGCATGCTGAAAATTACAGACCTGAGTGATTTAACATTGCACCACATGATAAATGCTGGGAATGCTGAGCAGCTAATTCAAACAAGCATAAAGTTGTGGATGCAATGATTAACAAGGAAAGTATCTTAGACTGGCACAGCAGAGTTGCACGGGTGCATTTCAATTTGATATAGGTGAGTAACTGCAAATAAAGTGAGCAAACTAATCCGTACTGACATGGCAGTGCTGATGGCACTCAGCAGCTTTGATGGTAATGTATTCCTGGGTGGGAAAGGACAGTTCAGACTAAGGTGTGCTTGATAATAATTGAATATTCACTTGCTAAAATACATCACTTTTTAGTAGATCTCAGAGAAAAGTGACTTGTCAGTTAGAAAAAGGACTAATTAATGACACAGAAGTCATACCGTTATTTGTTTTAGGCTGGAGTGAGGGGACATCAGCTGAGGAGACACTTTCAGACCTGGAATGATCTACCTGTCAATAAGATGAGAAGGCGCTCTGAGGATTTGTACAAGAGAAATCTAAAATCACTGGCTTTTGAGCTTTAAAGAGAGCCACTGGTACATGACAAACATTAGGTGAATTTATCATGCAGCAAGCAAAACACGTGGGAGGCAGTGAACCCATTATTTGTCTTTCTTAGCTTTCTTATCTACATATTGATTTTTATTGAAATTGAAACTTTGATGAACAGAAAGGGTAAGTACATAAAAGAGAAATAAAAAATGAGGAAACACAAGGAAACATAGCTGACATACGAAACCCTTTAAAATGAATGCGGAATGAAGCAGAAAACTTTTCAACTGCATAGCTTCCACTGCTTCAAAACATTCTATGTAACTAGCAAGTGACCTGCTAGAGGACGAGATCTATTGAAATGTATATATTTTCCCCTAACCAAAAATATCTTGTAAAGGAGCTTATTTCTCTGAATAAGTTGCTAAAAGGAATGTATTTTCTGTTTAAGGAGGTTAAACTTATTTGTTTAGTAGATTTCTGCTGAAGTTGGATGCCTTCTCAGTGAACAAATACTTCAGAAATTGTTTGTGATCTAGTAGTGCCTGAGGTTTAGTTGAAATTTATGGGATGATGTTACCAACTCTTCAGGGGCATGGAAAATACTTCTGTAGTGCTGAGAGAGAGAGAGCCCACAGAGAGTGAGAAGACGGGAGCTGGAGTAATGATCTGCTGCAGCTAAGGCGAGCTGAGAAATGTAATGTGACTACAGGAGGTGACAGACATTTAAAGGGTCCAGGCCACATAATGCTGTAGTGCAGTGTGGTGGGGACAGTGCTTTTGCAGCAGAGCTGGAGGCAGAATACAAAAGATAAAAACCTTCCTGGAATGTCTGGTATGTCTGCTGGGGCACTTGGGCGTAAGGATCAAACACACGGGCAGGAGATCGGTGTCTGGACACTGCTGCTAATAAATCTGCAGAGAAAGGATGGAAGAGGACAGGTTAAGAGCCAAGATCCTAATCACCAGTGATCTCCCAGGATTAAGGCTTTCTTTGTGAAATAGCTGAGCCACATGCTCCTGAAATCTCACAAACCTTGAGACTACAAATGGCAAAAATATAAAACATTACTTATCACAGAAAAGTTTTTTGATGAGAACTTTGAGGAAACCAACTTTGGACAAGATAAAAGGTCAGAGTACTAAACTGAGCTCACTAACTCTTCTCAACTTGAGACTCATTCATGTATTTTTCAACACGTGCAGCTTAATAAAACCACTGTATTTTTGGCTTAAAGTGTGTGAATTACCTATATTTTAGCTCAGTATACGTTTTCCACCAGCATGTAGAGCAGAGATAGCTAGGAGCTCAACTGAGGATGTAAGCAGTGCGGTTTCAGTTGGTTATCCCAAGTGGTAAATGAGAAGTAACTTGTGCATCTGTACTGGTTCTGATAAATTATCAGAATGTATGTTTGGATGCTTGGCTTTGTGAAATGTAGAAATGCCTGGAAGCTGCCAGATTGCACCAAGCCAGAATATCCACTCTCAGTATCTGCTTCTGCAATAGTGAAGTCTGCTAGAGTTTGGAATTAAGAGTTTCCTGTTCAAGAAACAAGGTTGGATCCTTAGCTTTTAAGAAGGACTTCCCAGGTGATTTTACCTGATTTAGGGGAATATAGAGTGAAATTTCCCAAAAGCAAGAGTAAAGAAGAGGTTTAAGCTTGGAATTAAAAGAGATTAAAAGATTAAAAACTTGTACATAAAGCCACGTAGTTTCTGAAAGGGTGACAGGGTTCCCAATGCTCGGGATTTTTCTGTTGACAAGCCCCACAGAGTGACAGCCCTCCTGTACAGCAGCATCTGCCTTGCTGGTTCCTGGTGCCATTCAGAGGCCATTAGAAATTCCTAGCTCTCAGGTACTCTCTGTTCTGTAGACTACCTTTGCTCTTTGTGAGCTCCCACTCAGACTTCATTTTAAAAGAAAGGTGAATTTCAGCTTTTTCCTTAAAAGAACGTTTTGTTTCTGGCTGTAGAAGAATGTTGTGCCACTAGAAAGGAAAAGAGTGCCAGAGGCCAGGGTGTAAATCTCTGCCCTTTTGGTAAGTGAGCTGGGGGCAGAGTAAGATGTTGCTTTGGCAATTTAATAGCTCTTGAGACTGACAGTAAGCTTGGTGCAGATTAGTCTTCTTCACATGAAATAATAAGAGATGACAAATTATTTCTATAGGCGCAGTTTTCTTTTTGAGTTTAACTGCCCTGACTTTATCTCATCTCAAAGTAGAATGTACCTGCTCTCAAGCTGCATTATCCATGAAGGAATTTAAAGTTACTAGCTCAGACTTAGGCATCCTTCTCTTAGACATTCAAACTGAAGCCAGTAAAACCCTGTTCTTTATGACTTCATTAGGATTTTTTTTGATGTTGCCCTTCTAACACTTGCATTTTTCTTGCCATGTGTCAGCAAGGAACCAAAGATGTAAATAAAAAGGCTGGGTTATATTTGAAGTTGGTGCAACTTGAACGTTAGGAGAGATTAGACTATCCTCCTTTTTTTGTTTTGAGGCACACGTGAGAGGTTGATTTCCTGTCAGACTCTTTTTCAGATGAATATTTTATCCGAACAAACTGAATTATATTAGAATGACATCCTAGGGCGAGAAGTTCCAGGAGTATTATGCTGTGCCGGCACTCTAACATACCTGCAATTGTATGTCTTAGCCTAAGGATATATACACGCACTTTTCAGGCAGCTGTGCTGAGCTCTGCCCACACTGTGCTGGAGGCTGCATTTCTGCACTTAGAGTGGCATTTAGTCCCAGCTCAGACCCAGGAAGAAGTCAGACTTGTGGACACTTTGCAACACCACACAACGAAGCACTAAAGCCAGCTTTGTCCTGCTAAAAGGAAAACATCAGGGCATGTGCTTTGATCTTGTGGCCACCCGGTGCAGTCCTGCTCATGCCAACATTGCCTGAACCTACTCCCTACAAAGACATAGGGTTGTGTTGCTTGCTAGGCTGTGCCTGGGGGCTGGCTGGAGAAGGATGGTTGAAATGACCCAAAACCGCACCAAGTAGAGCCTCAACTGTCAAAAGCACTGCATCCTGCACTTATTTTATTTACTAAACTGAGTATAGGAGAAGGTACTTCTGTCTGGCCACACAGGGAACATCTTCAGGAGAGAGGCCATTATTCTGCAAATTTTGGCCGTGAGCAGATCCAAAGAAGGGCAAGATGGCTTGTGAAGGGCTTGGAGAACTGGGGCTGTTTAGTCTGGGGAAGAGGAGGCTGAGGGGAGACCTTATTGCTCTCTTCAAATACTTGAAAGGTGATTGCAGTGAGAGTGGGGTTGGTCTCACTGGTGACAGGTGACAGGACAAGGGGAAGTGGCCTTAAGTTGTGCCAGGGGAGGTTTAGGTTGGATATCAGGAAATACTTCTTTACAGAAAGGGTTGTTAAGCACTAGGATAGGCTCCCCAGGGAGGTAGTTGAGAAACCGTCCCTGGATGGATTTAAAAACTGTTTGGATGTGGTACTCAGGGACATGATTTAGTGCAGGGTTGTTAGAGTTAGGGTAGTATGGTTAGGTTGTGGTTGGACTTGATGGTCTTTAAGGTCTTTTCCAACCTGAGCAATTCTATGCTTCTATGATTCTATGATAGAATGTTCATCCTTCAACCAGAGTTTGTGCCATGGAATATGTTACTGAGAAAATACATGTTTGAGTGTGACAGGCCTTCACTTGATTTAAAATGTCATTATAAGAGCGTTGTGGTGCTTGCTGCCAGCTGAAGAACTGTGCCCTGAGATATCACAGAATCATAGCTTCATCAAGGTTGGAAAAGACCACTAAGGTCATCTATTTCAAGGAATGAGGCAAAGCAGCACAACTGAAAAAATATGGAAAACTTACAGGTCATAGAAATCATAGAATCACAGAGTTCCTTCCTCCCTTCCTCCCTCTCTCCCTCCCTCCCTCCCTCCCTCCCTTAGAAATCATAAAATCACAGAAATCACAGAGTTCCTCCCTCCCTTCCTTCCTCCCTTCCTTCCTCCCTTCCTTCCTCCCTTCCTTCCTCCCTTCCTTCCTTCCTTCCTTCCTTCCTTCCTCCCTTCCTTCCTCCCTTCCTTCCTCCCTTCCTTCCTTCCTTCCTTCCTTCCTTCCTTCCTTCCTTCCTTCCTTCCTTCCTTCCTTCCTTCCTTCCTTCCTTCCTTCCTTCCTTCCTTCCTTCCCTCCTTCCCTCCTTCCCTCCTTCCCTCCTTCCTCCCTCCCCCCCTCCCTCCCTCCCTCCCTCCCTTCCTTCCTTCCTTCCTTCCTTCCTTCCTTCCTTCCTTCCTTCCTTCCTTCCTTCCTTCCTTCCTTCCTTCCTTCCTTCCTTCCTTCCTTCCCTCCTTCCCTCCTTCCCTCCTTCCCTCCTTCCTCCCTCCCCCCCTCCCCCCCTCCCTCCCTCCCTCCCTCCCTCCCTTCCTTCCTTCCTTCCTTCCTTCCTTCCTTCCTTCCTTCCTTCCTTCCTTCCTTCCTTCCTTCCTTCCTTCCTTCCTTCCTTCCTTCCTTCCTTCCTTCCTTCCTTCCTTTTTGGAAGTGAGAAGAAGCAGGAATTAACAGTATAAAATCTTAATGAGTAGCTTGTGCTGAGCAGTGCGATTCTCCTCAGTTACTCTTCCTGTCTTGAATGTTTACCAGCCAATCAGAACCTTCCTTAAAACCAAGAGATTTATAATGAAAAGTCAGCCCTAATTGAATTTCTTCATTAGGAACACCATCAAACAGATACAGAACACCTTACAGCACCTTGTTTAAATTAGATTCATTTTTCTGATTAATTATTAAAAGGAAAGTTTAAAAAATCATAAAATCTTAAGTGCTATTAAAAATTGATTAGGAATGCATTCTTTCATTGACCCAGTTTATATTTTTTTTAATTTTTTTTTTCCATCAAAGCTAATACATTTGAGTAGCTGCCTCAGACAGAAGTTTGTAATCATTTGGTCATCAGTCAATTAATCACAGCTTCATAAATATTGATCTCAGATTACATTTATTTTTCATTCTTGAAAGATAGTTTTTTTATTAATTTAGGCTCACTCACATACATTGTGGTTTACGCTGAAATTATTTTTAAAAGTTCTATTAAAATTTAATTTGAGCAGCTCGCTAACAATGCAGTCGCTGCACATTGTGCCACCTCTCGGCAGGTTTGTCACCTCGTCATGAAGGGTCCCAAGTACCCACAGTGCATCTGAGCAGGGCCTGCTGGTTGGTATCCTTTACCCATAAAGGCCTCTGTAGTTGGAAACTGGGAGCCACTGCCATCTTAGGGAAAAGGAGTGATTTGAATGTAATTGTGGATTTGTTTCAAGAGAAAACAGAGAGATCTGCGGTTTCCCATCCTGCCTTCAGTGGCTGTTTTCCTGATTCCTGTTAGTCCATCATAGGAAATTGTGCCTTCCTGATGGCCATCCAGTGTGGTGTCAGCTCTTTGGCCTTGCCCCAGCTGCAGATGAGCCTCTTGAGTAGGTATGCTTGCGGGTGCTTGTATCAAATGTGCTCCGGTCCTGCTGTGGTGGCTGTCACAGAGGTCATATGGAGGGAGTGACCCATTCCAGGATGGTGAAGGTACCTGGAAGTGCTCTTGCAGTGTCCATTCTTGTGCCTGGCTGAGAACTAAATACTTGATTTTGAAGGAGTTGCAGTTATAAAGAGAAAATCTAAGGATTTTTAAGAAGAAATGTTGTGAGGAAGGGACTGGACTCTTTTTTCCCAGCATCTGAAGTGGACACAATCCTTCTCATAGCATGCTTCCCATACCTGAAGCACTCACTACTAAAGCAGAAACATACAGTCTGTGTTTGTTAATATTCCTGGTCTGGTTACAGCTAATAATCTCTTCTCTGTCAATTCAATCTTCTGTTTCTATTGGTTTGTACTTACTGTTTAAGCTTTAGAAACACTAACAGATAAGGACATGTAGGGAGTCCCCAGGGCAGTGATTATGGTACCAAGATTGTTGGAGTTCAAGGAGTGCTTGGACAATGCTCTCAGACATAGGGTTTGTAATTCGGGTGGTTTGAATGGAGCCAGGAGTTAGACTCGATGATCCTTCTGAGTCCCTTCCAACATGGAGTATTCTGTGATTCTGCTGAAGAGTGACCTGAGGTATTCACTGAGGAACATGAATCCTTTTCCTCCATGCTTTGAGTTTTACTTTGCATGCATTGCTTCACATTGAGAATGACCAATTTTTCCAGGCCAGGAACGTCTGAATGGCAGACTTGCTCTAGCTTCTGCGGCATGTTGGAAGTGTTTTGAGATAGGTCACTATTTCCTAAAATTTCCCTTGCGTGAGAACTTGGGAGTGATTTTGTCATGTAGCAATCATAGGTTTTACATTTCTAATAAGGCGTAGCCTCGTCTTTGATGTCTGAAATCAAAACCAGTCATGAACTGTCATCATTCCAAAACTATGGTTATCCTGGGACTGCTCCTCTGGAAGGCTTCAAATAGTGGTCAGTAGTGTCCTCCTGTGCTCCTCAGCATCAGTACCAAGTGGAGTCATGTGGACCCCTGCCAGCAATCCATATGTTTGCTCACTTTGGAACGTGTAATATGGAAAATGGATCATTTCTGTGGCTGTTCATGTATCTAAGAATGAAAAAAAAAACACAGTTCCAGGTCCTTGGATCCAAATTACTTTTCAGAATCGTATTCCCCAGTTAAAATATACTATTCATTTACCACATATTCTGCTGAAAGGTAATGTAGCATGCTAATGTATGTTTGGCATATCCACAGTACTAATTTTTTCCATTAAAAAATGAAATCAGAGTACAGCAAATTCTTAGACCATTTCCTTTAAATCTCAGTTGTACACAGGGCTTTTCTGTCCTTTCAGGCTCATGTCAGAGATAATGCATAGAGAGCATCCAAAGAATCCATTTGTTTATAAATTGCTGCAGCTAGTTATAAATAAGATTTGTAAATAATATCTTATAAATGAGAACTGTTTGCCACCTCTGTTCTCCTCATCTATTTGCTGCAAAATCAAACTCATTTTTAGCTTTCTGTATCCATGAAACGTTGGGCATAAGTTGTTTGTTTTGCACTGTGGCAAATCAAGAAGTATTTGTACGTAATTGCCTGGTGGTATGGGGACAGTCATGACCAGAAGAGGAGTGCAGGAAGCTGGGATGCATTGAGTTACTCCAGTTATAGCCTTAAAAGGATACAGAGCCCTACCTGCTCTCTGTGTATTACTCAATCAGAATCAGATTCCAAGTCCAATTGCAGTTTGTCTCTTCAAATGAGAGGGCTGATAAGGAAATCTAGTAAATATCCTCTGAGCAATTCTTTACAATAGCGTGGCAGTATGAACCAGCTGTCTCTTTATCCTCTATTTTGACAGATGTTAGCGTAGATGTGAGCAGTGTGTTACGTTCTGTACAGAACTCAGCAATCCTGGACAATCTTTCCTGGCAGAAAAGAAGAGGAAAAAGCTGCAAAGCAATAGAGAGAGAGATGACTGTAACAACGTCCCAGCTCTTTGTGGCTTTTTGCTGCAACACCTGCAAAATGGCCCAATTGGAGTTTTTGCACTGAGGTATTGTGTCATTAACTCACTGCTCAACAACTTCAGCACTTCTGAGAATGAATCCTGTAGCTGAATGCAAGCTACTGCTTTATAGAAATACTTTTCTTTTTTTTTTTTTTAATTTTTATATCTCCCTAAATACCCAGAGTTCTTTTAATCCAAAATATACAAAGATGCATTTTTTCATGAAGATAATTTTAAGTTTGTAATATATGAAAGATAAAAATACAATATTTCCTGCTAGTATATGCAGTTGATATTTCTGTCTCTCTAAATTTCCTATTAATTGGATTGAGTTGATTTAATAAGTTCAGCTGATAATTGAAGGCTTTTACAAAGATTTCACAGAATCATAGTATTGTAGAATGATTTGGGTTAGAAAGGACCTTTAGGATCATCTAATTCCAACCTCCTGCTATAGGCAGGGACACCTCCTTCTAGACCAGGTTGCTCAAAGCCCTGTCCAGCCTGCAAATACTTTTTTCTTGTAAAAAGTGGTGTTTTGCATTTTGTTGATATGTATATTTACCCTTGGCTCAGAGTCAGAGACCTATAAAATATGTTGGTAACCAAGGCATTGTATATGTGTCATTGCAGAATCAAACATTTGTCAGCAGGACATGAAAGATGCTGTGGGCCCAAATCAGTCGTAGGTCTTTCTTGGTTGACTTACCTCTGAAATCTGCAGCCCCAGTTTCTCTATCTTTTAATTGCAGAAGAGCAATATATTCAAGTAATGTTTCTTGTTGTCTGTTACAGTAATGTTGCCAGATTAAAACAGAAACACCCCTCTCTGTTTTCAGTAGTATGCTATAGCTTGTTGGACACAACTTCAGAGACTTCAGAGTGTTCCAAGGACACCAAAGCTGAGGTAAACATAGACTTCACCTCTGAGGCTAGTTTCAGGAAAAACACAGCTAAGAAATAGACTGCTACACAGATCTTAAATAGACAAGAGAGAAAGGGAGGAAAGGATATAACATATATCCAAGAACTGCTGGAGTGTTATTGTTTTTTAAATCTATCCAGGGAGGATATGTTAGGAGATAAATGGAAAAATGGAAAAGCAAAGATTGGAGCAATTGGAGAAAACAGCCAATAAACGAAGGGAAGAGAGAGTCCACTGTGAGTGCTGCAGAGGTATTCAGACAATGTTATCCATATCCATCAGTTCCCACTTGAACAGTGACTGCAGCTGTTCTGTGTTACTTCTTGGCTGGCTCATCCCTGCAGCTCCCTCGCCTCTCCATGCTCATGTGGGTGAAGAAGATGGAACCTGCATGAATCCTGGTGTTCACAAAAAAGAGCATCTCCCAGAGCACATCTGCTCTTTAAGGAACACATAAAGAGCCCTTTGTGAAGAATGTGCAGCTTTCATCTTGGGTATGTAAAAAGTGAGGGAGAATTCTTTTTGGTAGGCTCCTCTTCACCCAGCCAAAAGACATAGACACTGACATAAAAGCAAATGTCACTAAACACATCTGAGAGTAACTGCAGAGAAACAGAGCTTTTTGGAACATGATACATCATATTTTAAGATAAACGTCCTACATATATTAAGTGAATTATATTTTAAAAGTGCCTAGTTTTTCTCCATTGACTATAAAGGGACCCTAGGGTGAGTAGACCAGACACTGTAAATATGTCTTAAGACAGCTGAGGCGAATCCCATTCTTAGTATTGGGAAGCTGGAATGAAGAGACATCTGTGTTTCAATTCAGTATGATCAACGAAATAAAGGGAACTCTGAGAAATAACAGTCTGGATTTTAGTGACTTTTTTTTGTAGAAACATCCTGAGTTCATTCGGGTTTAGATCCAGCTCCTTATCAACTGGAGGGAGATGAAGCCAGACCTGCTTATAACTCTGCTTCCCCTGAAGGCAGCCAGCTTTGCTTACTGGTTAATTTGTAAATTTTACCAAACAACAACAACAACAACAAAACATTCTGCTAGGTATACTGCACTGACAACTTTCTTTGTAAGCTTCACTTGCTACAAAACTTCCTTTGCAAGGTGTCACATGATGACAATAAAAAATGCTTTTTCAGAACTTTCTTATAAATATTTCATTTACATTTTTTTCCCCTTTTCTTAAGTATTTTTTTTACCCATTTAGAAAGAGATATGATGACTTAAAAGTGGATTGTAAAGGCAGCTGATGAATACATGTATTTGTTGGCAGTGCTCTTGGGAAGACTGGAATGGTGTATCATCCATGCTGAAATGTATGGGTAATTCATTCATGAAGTGCGATCAGCAAAATCAAGGACTACTTACGTCTGGCCTTTGCTTTGATTTGCTTGTTAAAACTCATTGTAGAGAATCAAGTAAAAACTTTGATCTTAACAGTATTCTCCTAAAAGCCCCCACATTTCTCTGGCACTAAAGCCCAAGTACCTCAGGGGAGGCAGCGTGCAGTGCCTGTGCCCAGAGGCCTCTGTTCAAGCGCTCCTGCTGACTTCAGTGGGAATTTTGCCTGAGTACAAAGAGATGAACAGGAACCTAGAGTAGGAGCAGAGGCCACGTTGTATCTTCTCCTGGAAATGCAGTTTATAAGGGCCATGATTTTTCTGTTGTTTTGCTTTTAGCTGTAATAGGCTATGAGTATTTTAGGTTCAAATTGGATGCCTTTAAACTAGAACTCTACTCACACTGATAACTTAATAACACATCTAAATGTCTTTTAAGAGACTTCAATTTACCTATTAAGACCAAATAGACTGTTAATTTGACAGAATATCCATGTTCCCTGAACTTAAGGCTATAAAAATTGTTCATCTGCTCAGTCACAGGCCATTTAATTTTGGATGCATCATTGCCAGTTGGTTACAGTAATTAGCATTCTCTGTATTGTGGCAGCTTCCCTGAAGCTATGCTAAGTAGGGTTACCCTTCTTTATGGAAACATAAGTAGCCTTGTGCAAATGGGCCTGGCCACCCATCTCAGAGGCAGAAGCCTTAGCTATAGCATCTTGGCTCAGGGTGCCCTATATGCCCACCTGCAGATTTTATTTACTGGTTATTAATGACATGGAGTGTAGGCAGCTGTGAAAGGCACAGCATGGCAGCTGAAAACCTTTGCTCCAAACTATTTGCTCAGACTTGTCATTTCTTTGAGTGACACCTAATTTTTTAGATTATATTATTATTATTTTAATTATTTTTTTCATATTGTCTTTTAATTAAGTTTTGAGATACAAGTCAAGTCTTTGGATACAAATTGTGTTTATGTACATATGTAATTCTGTAAGCCGAGGTGCTACATTTGCTAATGCAGTTACTTGCTACTTAAAACATAGGGGGTGTCAAATGAAAACATTTTGATCAGTCCTTCCCTATTGTGAGCATATGCTGCAAGTATTTTGGTTGGATATGTTCTTCCATGTCTCCTAATGCCTAAAGTAGTATTTTATTGTATTTCTAATAAGAACTCCAACTGCCAGTACAGGAATATGGGAAGTGCTGGAACTGTCCTTTTGTAAAGGCTAGAATAAACAGTACAATAGCTGAAACCATAAATAAATTAAAGAGAGGCCAAAATTTTTTTTGCTGGTTGTTCTGCAGACTGTGCACATTTCACTGCTCTGTGGTGAATATCTGTGCTTCCTTTTCGTTTCCTGGGAAACGAGTGGTTTTATGCACTGCAAGACATACACTAAGAATAATTCTTCCCATTTAATCCACTCTGATTTTTACTTCTTAATATACTGGAAGGTAACTAATATTTAATACCATGAAATGTATCTGTGCATGTTTAATGATTCAATTAATCAGAGAGAAACCTTCTTTATAATTAAATATAGATAGGCTATAGTCTTTTCTTCTCATTGACTGATGCTACTGAGAATAAGGGATAAGAATAATTTTATACTATTATTCTGTTTGCCTTTTATTAGAAGTCTGAACTGTTTAGGTGAGTAAAATCAACCATAAAAATACATTTTTTCTTAAGAGTTATGCACTCTGCAATTTCTGCATTCCATAAAAGTCCAACCATTTCAATTTAGATACCAATCCTGTGAAGACTTGCACGTGTTTAAGCACAAGAATAAGTAAGATCAACTAATGCTAATGCTAAGTGAGTACTTACTTACATTAAGTTTGAAGCAAGTGCTTCAGCCTTTGTAGGGATGGCTTTTACCATTTGGAGCTTTCTGGAACAGGTCCCATATGAGCTTGGAAGAGACCTTATATATTTGCACTGTAAGACCCAATTTGACTGTGACTTGCTACCTTAACTTGTTTCTTTACAGTAAGTAAAGAAGAATTTTATTAAGCAGATCTTGGACTTCTGTTAACCTGATTATTTAAATAAAGGTTACAAACCATCATTGCAACTTGTTTTTATTTTTATATGGCTCCATACCAAGTTCTTTAACTGTAGGATACAAGAAAGCCAGTTATCTTCAATGCTGTATGCAGATGGGGTGCATATATTGGCAAGTTAATAAAATAAAGTAATGATGTACATGGAGGCAGATTTAAATATGGAAATAGGGACTTCCTTCTTCTTGATTGTGTATAAATTGTTGAATATATTTGTTTAATGATTTATACAGAGCCTCCAGCAAAAGCAGCTAGGTGATGTTTACAGAAGTTAAAACATAAATTACATGTACAGCCTTCAGTGGGCTTCATTACATGACCAAATCTGCCACCAAGGGTACTATGTGATAACAGACGTTGTCAGACCATACCTATCCATTGAAATGCCTTTCCATTTACCTGTGTGCTTACCAATATACCAGCAGATGCAAATGCCACAATATGTCATTGTACAAACAATACTGTTACACTGTAAATGATAAGTTATTTCTAATTTAAATAGTTTAGTGTATATGCTTTTATGATTGTGTCAACAGAGCTCAGTATACCTGGAGTACTTGGAAACTAATGCTTTCAGCTTGCTATTTCAACAGGAAATATAGTTTTGTATATTAGATCCATATAGGCTGATGGACTGAGATAGCTATCCCAAGTTTGACTGATTTACCTCACCTTATAACTGAAGAAAGAAGAAAAACATTTGTTTTCAAGTTTTTCACTGCTCACATTTAATATGGTCATATTTTTCCACATTTGCTGTTTATCTGAAAATACTCCCCTTGTGAAGCCACCTTGGATAGCTCATCTTCCAGGTATCTATATCTTTATATGATTGTAAAGCATTCTACCTTATAACACTGCAGGGTGAGAAACATGAGAAATATTCCTTTCAAAAGCTGAGAATCTCCTTTAGGCACAAAATATTCATTTTTAGCACCAGTGGGTAGGGAAATGACATTTAAAAATAATCTTTTTAATGTACAAAAAAGTTCTCCCAATTAATAATTTTTGCACATAAATTATGGGACTTTGCATTTGTGGGTAGAACTCCACTTTTGGTGAAGACTTTTTTTTAAAAGCAAATTAAACAAATATTCCTAAATGTCAAGATAATATTTCCATATATGTGATATAATGTATACAAATATCTTGCATTCCTAAGTGTGTAGAAGAGTGCAAAGAACTTTAGAATTTGTCATAGAATCATATCATAGAATCATAGAATGGCCTGAGTTGAAAAGGACCTCAATGATGATCTAGTTTCAACCCCACTGCCATGTGCAGAGTCGCCAACCACCAGACCAGGCTGCCCAGAGCCACATCCAGCCTGGCCTTGAATGCCTCCAGGGGTGGGGCATCCACAACCTCCTTGGGCAACCTGTTCCAGTGTGTCACCACCTCTGAGTGAAAAACTTCCTCCTAATATCTAACTTAGATCTCCCCTGTCTTGGTTTAAAACCATTCCCCCTTGTCCTATCACTATCAACTCGTGTAAACAGTAGTTATGAATGAAGTTTTCTAAAAAACCAAACAAACAACCCAACACTCCAAGTCTGGAAAATCACTCTTGGGAAGGCTTTAAGAGGAAATCTAGAGACTCCTCTTTAGATATACCTCAGGGTAATAAAACATGGGAAAATGGAACAAAACAGTAATAGTAGTATCTTAATATTATGCTATGCTCCTAAGGAGTAGATATGATTTTTATATGTGATATCATGGTAGAATAAAAAGAAGGCTTATTGTAACTTAAAAATAACATTAGCACTCTTTTGTAGCAGCTAAGAGGTAAATGATTTGGAAATGTTGAATACTTGGTGAAGTACACGGAAGTGAAATGTTCTTTCAAAGCTTTTTTAACCAGGTCCTGTGTCAGTTATATGATATCGTGGTTTGGTGATTTTTTGTTGTCAGTATTCCGCATCAGAACATCATGCGAACCAGTGGAAGTTTTAAAGAGTTAATGTTCTGGTTCCGTTTACTGCCTCTTATGGGCATTTTCAGTATTCTGATGGGAGGGAGGGGCGGCATCCCCGGAGGACTCGGCGGGAAGAGGAAGTGAGGTGGAGCTCCGGACAGGAGTCCGGGCGTCTCTCTCTCCCTCGGGGCTGGCTGAGCTCTGTGTGGAGAAGGGCACGTGCTTCTCTCGCACTTTGAGTACTCTTCTCTCTCTCTCTCTCTTTTTTTTTTTTTTTTTTTTTTTCCGGGCTTGTGCCCCCCCTTGTCACGGGCTCCGATAACTCCGTGACATATGAGAAGGAAACCATTTGAAAAGGATTGTTCAAAAGGTATTGATTTTGGTAGTGACCAACCGGCAGTTTTGATTATTGGCCTGTATGAATTAATATGAGCTATGATTATATATCAGATTGTGGCCTGACTAGGAATCCGTATTTGTAGTGAAAATACTGTTTGATAGAATCATGGCTTGGGCATAAAATCATATCTATCATAAATGTTGAATGACAGCTTCTCTTGAAGTCACCCTTCTGGATGAACAGCACTAAGACTGTTTAGGCGCTATCACATTTACAGAACTTTTTTAGTTAGACATCTTGCTTGGACAAGCACATGGAAATGCTTAATATACAACTGATACTTTTTTTTTGCCAGCATTTGCTTTGAAGCAAACCCTCAGCTAAAGCGATCAAAACTGTAAGGACAAAAGACTGCTTATTCCTTTCGACAACTATGAGCAAACTCAACAAACCCTCAAGCTAACTCAGATATCTACTAATTCAAAAGGAGTAATTACTGCAAACATAGTGTCTAATTTCTGGGTACTGTAAATGTAAGTAAACTTCACTGATATTGTGCTGCACAACATACTTGGATGACTAATTGAACAGCAGAAAAATAACATAGTTAAAAGTTAGAAATCACTTTGAAAATGTTGACTTAGCCGAGCCGGACTTCTGTCAGATGTTCAGAGAAGAAACCAATTAGCTTGGTTATTCACATTTCAAGAAAGTCTGTTTACTCACATGGGTGTGATCTCTCATGCATATATGCAGAACTAGTTTTTTGCTGAATTTTCTTTGGCCAATATTTCTCAGAAACTGTCTTACTGTAAGCATGTTAGGAATTTTTAGATGTATTTAGGATCTAGACCTAAGCATTATTTCATAACGTTCTACCTCTGTTTAGTTTCATTTTTTAAACAAGGGAAAACTGTGTCTTTTTTCACTACTTTATTTCAATTTATAGTCTTTCTATAAAATAGCAATCCTAGAAAGCTAGTTTTCTGTTCAGTTGGAAACTTTTGAATTAAGCTATTGTTTGTAATTATAGGTTCATTACATGAATGAATTTCATGAATTTGAAAGGATTTATTTCAAAGAATTTTCTCTGTCAACATAGGTCAATATGGTATATGGCATTTTGCATTGAATCCTGATAGAAGCCAGTCCATCATGTTTAACAGCTACCCAAATGTGTTGACTTGAACCAGTCAACCTCATGGACTTCATATGAATGTTGTTTTTAAGGATCAAGTCCAAAACTTGTAATAGTTGTGATACATTTTACTTCCCAGTAACTTTTACTTTGCCTTGGCAGATTTCTTTCAGCAATCAACCCAACTTGGTCTTTTTTTTCTGTCTCTTTCTATGAGTCTTCAATTTTTTAAGCGCAGATTCATCTTCACATCCATTTTTTTGCCCTTTTATGCACTGATACCATCATATATCTTTTACCTTTTTTTAAAAGAAATTATATGTATGTATAAGGAAAAAAGAAGGTTGACAATGCAAAACTGGGGACACTAATAGCAGTCTTCAGAATTTGAAGGATATAATTGCCCAGGTGGGAAATGGAAGAGTTGGGATGGTAGATCGTTGAGGGTAATTGAGTGCACTGGCAGAAATAGAGATCTAACAACAGGTAGCACTGACTGTGAGATTTGTTGGACTGTGGAATAAACCCTGAAAGAATCCTAGTTAAGCTTCTTTTTAATCTAGACTGAGCTAAGCACTAAAAATATGCTAAAAATAGGAAATGCTACCATGGTGGCAGGAAGATGGAAGAGGTGATCCGACAAATCTCACCTGCATCTCTACTCAGTGTAAGGTACTCCTTATATGCTAATGCAGAATGTGGTGTAGACTGTACTGAATAAATAATGCAGTCACATTGTGAGGGTTTTGTTGTTGCTGTTGTTGTATTTAGGTCCTCAAAATGCTTTACACTGAACTAGTGTGATCACTGATATACAACCATGGCATCGGTCTCAGAGCAACACAACTTTAATTTTTATTAATTTATCTGTTTAGATTTATTGTCCTAATATATTATTCCTTACTCTGAAGAGCAGATAAACAAATGCATGGAACTCAACTCCATTAGAAAAGCAGTGAATTTCTACTTAATTAGTTATTTTTTAAATAACAAACTGGCCTTTAAGGAAAGTAGATACTCCGTGACATCCTTTTTCAATGAAGGTTATGAACATGTGGATAGCAAATTAAGAATGACCACAAGAATTTTCCTCGGCAATTAGAACGCATACCTTCCTGTTTGACATTAACAGCAACATTGTTAATTACCCATGCCCAAATATATTTCCCAGGAAAAAAAGACTGAAAAAGCTAGTGGTTCTTCTCACAAGTCCTGGAGGCTGATAGAGGGGATGGTGCTCAGGAAGAGTGAGAGAATGGAGAAGGAGTGAAGGGACAGCTACAGTGGGAAGCTTCCCTCACTTGATGTTTCTAGTCCAGAATCATCCTTTCTAAACAAAAATTGTGGAGAGGTGTAGAGGATATGATAAGTTAGATGAAAGTCACACATGGGACTAACCACTCCCTCAGCAGCATTATTTCTTCAACTCAGTGTATACAGGAATTCTCATCCCCTGATCATGCAGACTGGGGAGTAGTTTGGATCCAACCACATCCTGCTCAGACAGCAACCTGGGTTTCCTTAAATTGAACCCAGAGTAATAATAGCAGCATAAAAAATTATGAGACTGCTGCAGTGGCCTACTGCTCCCAGTGTGTAGCTGAGATACGGCCAGAACGTGTCCCTGGACCTTAATAATGGGCAGTGCCCTTAGCAGGCCTGATTTCTTGCTGTAAGCTCTGGCTTAAACAATGTTAGGCAAACAACCTGAGCATGCTTTTTTTCTGTGACACCAGCTCCCTTATGCTACTTGCACACTGCTTCGTAAGGGCTTCTAAAGCATGGAAATTGAAAACCACGCAGTGCTTACACTTTTACATGTAGTTCATGAATCCCAGTGGCTCTGTTTCAGATCTGGCATTTTCCCAGTAGCAGAATTACATAAATGTTCAGAACTTGATGCAGAGATGCTTCAGCTGTTAAGCCTAGGTTTTGAATTTTGGACTTGTTGATAAATGAGCTTTGTATTACACATTTTAATGTCTGCCCAAATTGTCCCATGGTTTGCTCATGTCTTTCTCTGGATGTGACTTTCTGTATATGCGAAAGCCACAGTCCCTTTGCATTTGCTCCACCATGTTATGCTTCCTGTTGGCATTATCACTGTTGCATCCACCCAAACCACAGTCCTGGTTTGAATTTGAATTCATGGCTTCAGTAAACTCAGATTTTCAGGTCAGTCTTCTGAGCTTTCTGAGAAATTAAAATGACTACTTAGGAGCAACCACTACTTTAGTAGTATCTTTCAAGCAAAGAAGCAAGTATTTTTAAGACAGCTCTGATAATCTTTCCTGTTTTTAGAGTTGGTAACATGAGTTGCATTCTTACATTTATTCTTTGGTCAGACTTATATTTATATTTCTGTGCAATGTTAGTAGTTTTTGCCTTCCAATGAGTGACATTTCCATCGCTAGCTTCTCTCCCCTTCTCCCTACAGAAGTAAATTAGTCTTGTCCCCAAGAGCTTTCTGAGACAGAGGTAATCTTCTGGTGTGTTTTGAAGTCACATTCTTGTATCTGATAGAAAGCTTCAGTTATGACAGCAAAACTAATAGTGAACAAATATGCTTTTAGGTTTCTAAATGGACGTCAAGGAAAGAGACTGAGAAGGAAAATGACCTGCCCTGACACCGCCCCCTTCATTTCTGTTGGGAGCTAGGGAGCCAGAAGGAAGATAGTCTGGGTAGAAGAAAGAAGAGCTGGGCTTTTGTAAAGACTTGCATTTGAGTTAGCAGTTTGCTAAGGAGAACTGATGCCTGTAGTTTAATCTGAATTAACACAGTCAGTTTTACTTTTGCAAACAACTCAGTCACAGTATCGCTATTTCTTGAACAGGAGATGAATTGAGACCAGAATGGGGACAGCAGTAGAAAATCTAGAGAAGGACAGAATAAAATTAACTGATATTAGACAATTCAGAGAAAGAAGGCTCTGAGGCCTGATGCAACTTTCTTTCCCTCTGACTATTAACATCATAATCACACTTACCTTCAGTACTCCCAGTTCTCTTCTTTTTCTGAACATCTTTTGAGTGGCTCTGTTACGTCACTTTTTTTCCTAGCAAACTATATGTATTTTCTTCTTTGTTGAGGGGGTTTCTTTTAAGCTCCAATCAGTAAATTAGTAACTTTAAATTAATATCCTTATTTTTAAGCATGTTTACTAATTATGAAGGCCCATCCCATTGCTCACCATGCTTCGTAACACTCTTAAAACCCTCTAATTCAACCATTTATAAGCATTTTTCCTGGTACTGCTTACTACCAAAACTCTTGTTCACACACATTACTGAATCAAAGTTCATTAAAATTCAGTATTTTACTGAGTTTGAATCAGCCTTTCAGTAAATTCTAGTCTTCTAGTTGTTACTCTTCCCTGCTTTTTTTTCCTCTCATGTCCTGGACAGTGGTACAAGGTGACAAGGGGTCCGTCTGGTTTATGCTGTAGTCACTATTTCAAATACTTGTCAACAGTTTGTCAACAAATTGTCGCACTCAACAGAGAAGAAGAATACTTATTTCCACTTTCAGAAAAACTTGTTTTCATTTTGTTCTTCTGTTTTGGACAAGTGCTCTAATCTCCTTTCCTCAGGTAGACAACCATTGTGTTTCTTCAGCGCACGTTCTATGGTAGCTGCTGTGGCATGCCCAGTCCCAGATGGCTGTCTTAATCACAGGGCTGCTGAGAAAATCTTGGTTGCACACGTACACATTTTGCTTTGCTTTTGCTTTTGTCAGTACTGCGCTGACTGCCGACCTCCTCTTGCATGGGTGAGCCAGCTTCTCAGCAGCATCTGCAGTTGGAATTGCTTGGACTGGCTGCAGATATTTTCTGCTGACGTGAGACAGGGGAGTTTGTAAAGCACAGAAAAGTACTTGCAAACTGAGAACATAACACAGGTGGTTGGGATTTTGCAGAGATTGGGAACTGGATTTTTAAAGGCACTTGGCACATCTCAGTACCTGCCTAGAGGGATTTTCCAAAGCGACATGAAGTAACAGAAACATGCCATTCATTTTACCTAAGTTTGGTTTAGCTAACTTATCAGCTAGCTAACTAGGCTGTCTCTGGAGAAAGACAAGAACTTCCAGATTTCATCCCATGCAAAGATAGGTGCATGAGATAAAGTGGGTTGGGATTCATTTCATCACATGAAGAAAGACAAAGTTAATTTGAGAAACCCCTGCTTGTATTCCTACCATCAAGACAAAAACATAGAATTGTATAATTCAGAGATGATGAGAGGGCTATAGTTATCCAAACACATTTTTCTGCTAGATGGTGGTTGTCTTCTTTCCTAATGGAATCTGATCCTGGCCTCCTGTCCTACTCATATTGATTATCAGCCAGATGCTTACTGCCATGCCTAGTATCTACGAGTAGACCTAGTTGAAGAAAAATGCAAATCCAGGTAAGTTCTTCTTTGATTAAATTGATAAAATTGTCTCAGATGAAAACCAAAAATGCTGTTTTGAGCTAGCATACATTCTTCTTACATTTTCTGAAAAAAATATTTAATTTTTTATGTCACAGTGACATTTCATATCAAACTATTTATTGTCAAGTGGTCCAACCAGGAAATAAAGTATAAATATTTCACAAAGTTCTTTAACACATTTATAGAGTACTTTCTCTAAACTACTTACAGTAGCTTTGTGTAATGTTAACTGTTTTATGTTCTTACGGTGATCTCACTAATCTGAAAAAAATCCATTAAGTTAATTTCATATACAAGCAAAATGTGTTCATGCTGCATCTATATTGGTAAATAGCACTGGAAAGCTTTCTAATTGTGATTTTGGCCCATGCTTTCCCAAACTGTTCCTGGGGATGATCTAGCTCTAAGAGTTTATGAGACCACTCTTGGATCCCAATAAGCAGCTTGGACAAGGTCCCCTCTTGCAGAGATTAGTAGAGTTTGGGTTTAATTGTTTGCATCTGAACTGTTTTGTGGATGCCCTGTCTCTGGAGACATCCGGGGTCAGGCTGGATGGGGCTCTGAGAAACTTGCTGTAGCTGTCCCTGTTCATCGCAGGGGAGTTGGACAGGATGACTTTAAAAGATCCCTTCCAGCTCAAATGATTCTCGTTCTGCGGCCATGGCCTAAGGAATGCTGAATTTACTGAAAGAGCTGTGGCTTCAGAAGTGTTAAGTAGTTAACACAAACCATGTTAACAAGCCACAAGGGTTTTCACAATTAAGAAGATGAAGAAGGAATGCCACTTCAAACTTCTATTCATTCTAACAAGAACACAGATGAACTTGGTTGCGAGGTTATATATTTGTGTGACAGTATCTGGGCTTCCTACTCATTCCATGGTAAGAAAACAGATCTGATTTATTCATTTTTGTCCACCATGAAATGCAAATAGGCAGTTTAGACACTTATATCCAAAGCTACATGACATGAAATCTTTTCCTAAGGGTAGTGCCTTGGACTCCAAAAGCCATGTCTTTCTGGAAAGTCACGTTCTTCAGCTCAAGTAATTTTGAGAGGGGACATTGTTAAAGTCTGTATAAATAGGCTCTCACCATGCTTCCTCTTTTTTCTTACATTCTCATGGAATACTTTCTATGCTGTTTAATCTTGGCCCAATAGATTTAATATATATTTTATTTTGTTTTCATTTTCTCCTCATTTTAAATTTTCTATCATCTTCGATTAAGCTCTATTTGTCCTGTGAGCCTGTAGACTTAAAGAATGATCTCACTCTTGTGCCAGACAGACAGGGTCTCTCCCAGGTCCACCTAGTGTAAGTAATGACTTCCACTTGCAGACAACAAATCGAACTCTTTAAC